>NC_141022.1:46825000-46847500 GCF_052040795.2 Danio rerio
TACAATTATAAAAGAAGATGCTTCAATCCCAATTTGTGGACTTAAATCAGGTTTATTTTGTACATCATCATAATGGATATGTATTCAGCAGTGGATATTAACCTGTATCCTGTCACATTTGCTGTGTCTATACAGCAGTGGGTGCGTGAACTTTGTAACGACATTTGTTTGACTCATTGTTGCAACTCCACAACAAATACATCAAATAATCATTGAGTTTTTACTGTAGTATTTACTTCAGTGAGATCCGCTTCCTTCATGTCTGTCACTGTGCTGTTTACCTGACAAAGCCTAGGTAAAGATTGTGGAACACTCTGAGAGGCACGTTGGAACCGTGGGCAGAGAGAACCAGCGTTAAAGGCACAGGCCACAAAAACAGCTACATGGCAGTTAGAGCAGAAAATTCAACATTTCTGAAAGGTCTCTTAAATATTCTGATCTGTGTTTTGAGCTGAAACTTTACAGACACATTCTGGAGACACAAAAGACCTGTTACATATTGAAAAAGGGGTAAAATAGGTGCCCTATAAATTTACTCATCTTTTAAATATACTCATCTGACATGCTCTCAGTAGAGCATTAAAGAAGATTTCTAGACTAAAACAGTGGTCTTTACTTGGTTATTCATCAAATGGAATGTTCTACTAAAGGAAAAACCCCTACAAAACGCCTTGCGTGAGTAAATTAAGTGAAAATGTAAAGTTTTACCATGCAATGCTGGAACAGATTAAAATGTTGCGATACATGAAATGTTTAACATTAGTAAATAACATTATTAAACACACACACACACACACACACACTTTAGGAAGGAACAAGAACATGGTTACCTTTCATTTATAACTGGCAATAATATGGTGATGGTGAAAAAGATTTTTTTTTTTTTAGCTTTAGGGAAAAAAGTCATATACATGTATTATAGTCTTAAAGAGATAGTTGAGAATTCTGTCATCATTTACTCACCTGTCACAAACATGTTTCTTCTGTTGTAAAATGTTGGAAATCTGTAGCCATTGACTTTCATAGTATTCATATTTCCTACAATGCAAGTTGTAGGAAAACACCCCCGCTCTGTACACCTGGTATGTTTTCCTAACTGAACACACCTGATTCAGATCATCAACTCGTTATCAGAGATCCATGAACTGATTCTTCTTCTGCTGCTGTAGCCTATCTGCTTCATGGTTGGATTTGTTGTGCATTCAGAGATGCTCTTCTACATACCTTGGTTGTATCAAGTGGTTATTTGAGTTACTGTTGCCTTTCTATCAGCTCAAACCAGTATGCCTATTCTCTTCCTACCTCTGGCATCAACAAGGCATTTGCCCCCACAGAACTGCCACTCACTGGATATTTTCTCTTTTTCAGACCATTCTCTGTAAACCCTAGAGATGGTTGTGTATGAAAATCCCAGTAGATCAGCAGTTTCTGAAGTACTCAGACCAGCCTGTCTGCCACCAACAACCATACCACGTTCAAAGTCACTTAAATCAGCTTTCTTCCCCATTCTGATGCGTGATTTAAACTGCAGCAGATCATCTTGAACATGTCTACATGCCTAAATGCATTGAATTACATTTTATAAGTGACTTAAAATTATAGGTTTCTTTCTTCTGCTGAACTTCTGCAAAAGAAGATAATTAGAACAATGTTGGAATGCTGTAACCCAGTGGTTCTCAATTCCAGTCCCCCAGCCCTGCACATTAATTCTATGCCATGAAAGATTAAGGCAGTTCTGAAAGCAAAAGAGCATCCAATTTGGTACTAGTGAGGTGTACCTAATAAAGTGGCCGGTGAGTGTCTTTATCGATATACATTAAAGAAATGTAATTCTTGCTCAAATGATTCAGTCAATCATGGCATATTTAATTTTTAAGACCAAAGACACACACACTGACAAAAACAAAAGTTCATCAACGTCCATAGTAGGAAAAAATACTATGGAAAGTTGATGGATCTTCGTAACCAGCATTCTTCAAAATATCATTTTTTTCACTTCAGCAGAAGAAAGAAACTCAAATAGGTTTAAAACAAGTAAAGGCAAGTAAATGATGACAGAATTTGAAACCTTTTTTTGTTGTTGCATGAGCAACTAATAAATTTTTGATGAAAAACGTCATTAATATATACTGTATTTGCATAATGTTGGTAAAAACGTAGCTATAAACGGTTTTTAAAATCAGCTGGATTTAAGCCATTGTTGTTGTAAGTGTTTTAACTTAAAAGTTATTTTTATGCATCTTTGAATCAAATATTGTCTTTACTGTGAAAGTACTGGCCTAATTTTGCATAATTGCTCTGGGTGAAGCTTTGTGTTCTGAGCATTATAGCATCAAAGTCTTTGGACAAAAGAGCAAAAGAGCACTTTTTCGTGCTATATTTTTTCCATTTGGTTAATTTGGGATGTTGTTATATCCGTGAGCATAACACAGCTGATATCCCAGACCCTGCGGCTCTTCCACACACTCCGTGCGCGGTTTGTTTTGGAAAGATCCGCTGAGGGGTCAGTGTGTTTGGAGGAAGCTGGTGGTCTGTGGTTTCAGCCGCTGAGAGTTTGTGTCTGATTGTGGTCTAATGTTTATAAATGAACAGCGGAGGGGTGACATTAATGAAGCCCCACAGCTCTGGCAGTTCAACCAAGTTAGACGCTCCAATGATGAATGGATCAGAAGACATTCAGCACACAATATAGAGGCACATTACCCTTTTCCCGTTGATTTATTTCACAGACATTACGGAGATGAGTTTTCTCGCTAATTCTCTTTCCCTCGCTTTCGGCTAGTCGGTGAGTGCTCATTTAAAGGAATGGTTCAGCCAAATATGAAGATTCTGTCATCATTTATTCACCCTCCAAACTCGTATTCTTCTGCGAAACACAAAAGAAGAAATCATCCTTTATGCAAAACTCGGTCTGTGTGCTGGTGTGTGTTAATAATATAAATATTGTACAGATTAACAATAGCAAGTGACACAAACTGAAGAAATCTGTTCTTTTTAGGCTCGGTGAGCTCTAACAGGCCTCCCATAATGTAACTAAATCTAGTATCTTACAGTCTTGCCTAATGGATATAATCTTTCACAACTTCTGATTGTTAATTACACATGCAGACAACAAACTGGGTATTGCCATAAACAGACATTCGCGGATAATAACCATCTGTTAAATGCCGAATACTCCTATGAGACATCGGATTGTGTGTTTTGTTTAATGCGACATATGGTTGAAGATCTTCTCAGTTCCGCATGCTCAACACTTGCTCGCTTGGAGACGTGACGTCAAAGGGGAGGTTAAAAGTTCAGACCCGAGTCAGGGTGACCTGAAAACCAATGTTAGTGAGATCCCAGACCTCCTCTATCAGCGCTCTGCCCCTAATTGCTTCTGGGATTGTCTCTGTAGCCTTTAATAGAAAGCAGTTGTTAAATGATTGCTACGGCCCTGTTTACACCTGCTAGCAACATGTTATATTTGGCTGCCCAATTATCTCTAAATAAACCAAAATTAGATTTAGTCTAACAACAAAACCAGTGTTTTTTAAGGGGATAATAAAGTGCCTTATTATCTTGTTTTAAGCTGAGCCTGATTTTGTTTCGGAGGTTTCTTACTAGAGGTTTATGTTTTATCCATGCCAGGTCAAAAGGTCACTCAATACACTCAAAAATGACATTTGCTGTTAGTTGAAACTGCTTGTTTAAAATGAGCTGAAACAACACCGTTCTTGAGGAATTTTTATAACAACTTTGTTATATGTTTAATACACTTAATTTTGTAAAAACTAGTAAGTTAACTTAATTCCTTCATGTTGTCCCAACACAAATTAATTGTGTGAAACCCTGTTTTTTATTTATTTATTTATTTTTTTACAGTGTACTCGGTCTAAAATTATTTACTCAAAGATCTAGTTTCTCTAATCCATACCTTTCCAAAAGAGCATACCCTACTCTGATTTGTACAATGGCTTAGTCTGTTATGATTGATTTACAAATCGTCGCTTTGGAATTATAAGATTCTATATATGTTCTAATAGATTTTGAGACACTGAGCTTCTATAGATAAATACACTAGATATGACATACGGGCCGTGAGCATGCATCAATAACGCCGCCACATTTGCACAGTGCTCCCAGGACAGATGTCATTCAACCGCACTATAGTCAAGACAGTGTGCCAATGTGAAGATGCTGGACTTTTGTGCGGCTTACAGATGTAGTAATGAGGAAATAAAGACAACTAAACACAAAGGAAGAACATTTCATAGGTAAGATTTTGTTTTTTATGTTTTTTATGTTATGAACTTTTGTGCTCAACAAGTAACGTTATTGAGGATAATGTAGTCACCTACTGCACTAGCCATAAGGCAAAGTAGCACCAAGTCACACTAGGGTTATGCTAGTTTTGTTGAATAAAATCAGCAAACAATGTCAATGAAATATGACAACAAGACGCTACACTATTAGAAACTTGTGTTTTTGTTGGCTAAGTGAACGAGTCGTTCATAACAGGGATTCATTCACAAGCGAATCATTCCCTCTGTTAGAAAGAGAAGTGAAAGCAGGAGAGGGGTGTGTTTCGGGACAAGGATTAGATCTAATTTAACAGGGAGGGAGGATAATACATTTCCATGCACACAAATTAGGATTATTTTTTTTTCTTGTTCAAATGAAGCATACAAAGCTGTACTAAACATTTTGTCCAGTGCAGATGTTAATTTTTTGTAAAAAAAAATATGGTAATATTTATTGTCGTAATTAAGAAACAAAATGAAAACAATACAAAAAATGAACTTAGAATTTAGACTGCTGTCCTTGACCAGAAAAATATCAATAAAATAGTCAACAGTGTGTTTTGCAGCATTATTTATTTAATTCTGATTTTGTGTTTCTTTCTGGTCTTTCAGTTCAGTGGAATGACAAAGAATGCATGCATGCATTCGAAATGCTGATTGGCTCACAGAAAGAACGCTATAGAGCCAAGCTAAAGTTCGACTTTGTGGATAAAACCTTTTTTTATTTTTTAAATAAAAAGTCCTAAAATATAAACAACTTGGAAAAAAACATCATAATGTAAATAAGTTGTCATATGATAGGAATATGTCAATAACTTAATTTTGACGAAAAAGGCAGGTAGAACTTTAAAATTCTAAGATGACGAAATATTCATTCATCAGCAGACCTTGAGTTTCAGTTCTAGAAAAGTCCTCTGCACTGTGATATAAACAGTTATGTTTGTAATGCTTGTGTTGGTTTGTTGTGTAATTCTTAGGAAGGGCATAATTGGACCGTATTTGGGATGGTCAGTTTTGTTTTGCGGAGTAGATTGGCGACAACAGGAAGCAATCGTTTCCAGGCATAAAACTACAGTTTTTGAGAGTAAACTAGTGATGGGTCGATCTTGAACGATTCGAGAAGAATGAGTCCTCTCAGGGAGTGATTCGTTCATTCACATATGCACATATTTGTGCAGGTGGAGAAAAAGATTAGTTTCTTTTTTTGACTCTTCCATCGAGTTTGAGTCATCACATTAAAGACAAGCCAATCTTATGCAGTCAGCTTCTTGAGACCTCAGATTTGAGTCATCTTTTTACATAATGAATGAATGGCTCGTAACCTTTAAGACTCAAATAGTGAATCAATCATGGGTCCTTTCGGCTCAGACTGTGTGCATTAGCTTATATGGTACGGTCAGTGTAACGTGAACAAACAACTCAAATTTGAAGACTTGCCAGAAGTGGTGAGCTGAGCTAATCATAGACAAAAGACTCTGGTAAACAATGATTTTTCTCAGCCCTATAGCATTTACCTTATGACTTTTTTTGTAGTGTGATCAACATTTAAGCTAGTTGTAGATGTGTTTGAGAGCAACTCAGAAACTTTTTATAATACTTTGGCAAATTGAACGAAATGACTCAACAAGATTTGTTTCCTTTTATAAACGAGACTCCATGGTCCGAGTCTTTAAAATGATCCGAACTTTCGATCACTAAAGCCTCGAAGGATCTCTATAAAATAAGCGTATACACGTGACAACAATTTAACCAATCACAGATCTTTTACTCATTGTGACGTGTAGTTAAAATTTTTGAGGGGTGCACCTCAGGGTTGTTTATCTGTGTACATTGATGGCTTCGAACATTCCTCAGAGGTATAAATTGTCTTTAAAAGTAGACTGCAAATTTATTCTGCAAGCCAAGGCTATAAGCTGGCAAATTTATTATAAAAATTCATAGATTTGTGCAGCAATTAAAGGTGGAATTACTGACGACTCCTTTCGGGCAGTTCAGAATTGGCTCTTTCTTTTGAGAGAATCAAAGGTGCACTTTGATCTTTGAAACACGGCAGAGCTTTTACATTCTCAAACCGCTATATTACACACTAATATGAGGTGAAAATGAGGCACAGGAGAGAAGCTACGCCGTGTGACTAGAATAGGAGTGAATGTATTGATTTTTGTCTGTTTATGAAAAAGTAGAGAGTGATTGAAGGAAAATAGCATAGAGTCAGGGTTTTCAGATGCTGTCTGTGAGAATCTATACTGTGCACACAATAAACTTGTGCTTTTCCGTGAAGCCACAGGTGAGGCTCTGAGAATATAGAAAAGCAGCCATATACAGTATATATACTTACTAGTACTAACTATACATACACAATATCTACTTAACTGTACTCATAACCTAAGACAGACTATATAAGTATTTTTACACAATACAGAACAATTTAAGTGCAAGATATTGTGCAAAAGAGGCATTTAAGGTTAAAAAAGTTGTTAAAAAACGCACTGATGTTGTAGATCATGTGACATTGCTACAACCTAATTCATAAATAGTTTTTTATTAATGGTCTTTGAGAAAAGATGAGCTCTTAGCATATTTAAATGTGTATTTCGGGCTTGACAAACCACCCATAGAAACAGTCTTATCTCATGTGCACCAGACACTTTACTTAAAGGGGTTGTCAACTACAATATAATTTTTCATACTTTAGTTGGTGTAATGTAGCTGTACATAAACAACATCTCTGAATGTAAGACGCTCAAAGTTTAATGCAAAAGGAGACATTGGCCTTTGAACAGAGAGCTTAGCAAAGCCTAAGGTGAATGAAGTTTGGGGACTACAAAAAAATGCATCCGAAGTGAGATTACAGGTGCTTCAGGTTACACGCATTCACAATGCTCATACACTCCGTGCAGCAAAGGGGTGTGGCCAGAGGCTCTGTAATGTTACAGCAAAGAAAGATGCCGTCCAAATGCTGCTATTTCCACTGAGCTTCTACTGTTTCTGTATTTAGGCTTCCAAAGGACAAGACACAATGAGAGAAGTGCTTACAATTTAACTTTTTAATTGTTACAGAGAATTATAAAATATATATATATAGCTAGCATTTGACAAAGGATAGCTTCTAGGATCTCTCCCAGTTCAATGCTGTATTCAGCTAAAAATTCCTCACAGAAGGAACAATTCAAGGATAATAGAAGAGGCTGTGGACTGTGAGCCACAACCTGTAAGTGTTTTTAATTTGTTAAAATTGATCTTTTACATGCATGGTGTCTAGTGTTAATGGTATTTTGTGACAAGGATGTAAACAAGGGAAAATGCTGTGTGGCACCATTAACAATTCAGCTACAAATTCATATTTATCTGTCTAAACATTGACCATTTTCAGCAGTGCTGCAGTTTCTCTTTATGCGGATGCTTTCTCTGCATTCACATCTCAAAAAACAAACTCTTAAAAGATATGTCAATATTTGCTTATAACCCAAATATTTGTGAAAGAAACTTGTCAGATTTTATTTTAGAGAGCAGGCATAAGGTTCAACTGTGTCCTTTTCATTTTCTGTCTGGTTCAGGCACAAACTGACGTGGCTAACAGCTGCTCTGACTGACAGTATTTACACAGCAGCGTGTGCTATTTGAGGCATGATGCTTCCTGGTGACGTGGAGCCAATCCGCAATTCCACAGCAAATTATGTTAGCTAACCAATCAGAGCCTCTTGAGGGCAGGCCTTTTGGAGGAAATAGAAAATATGACAGTCGTTTTCATGTTTGCCGAGTAGCTGAATATAATCTAAGTGAGATATATGAAAAAAATAATGTGATTTATTTTACAAATGAAGCATGAGCACATATTGCTTTGCATCTTATAAACACAACCAAGTCTTAAAACCCTGGACCACCCTTTTAAAATCTTATTATGAGTTAATATGGAAAAAATTGTGTACTCGTAAATGTATTGCCATTAATGTTGCACTACTTGCTTTTTTGACCTTAAATGCCTCTTTTGCACATTATTTTGCACAGTATTGTTCTGTTTTATGTAAAAGTACTTGTATAGTTTGTCTTAGGTTATGTGTGTAGTTAAGTAGTTATTGTATATGTGTAGTTAGTGCTACTAAGTATGTATACTTACAGTACACAACCTCTCCAGTATGTTAGTTATGTATAGGCTTAAAAATTGCCCTTATGTCCAGTGTTGTTTATATTTACGATTGTCTATTTATGTAGCACCATGGTCCTGCGAGACGCAACATTTCATTCCACTTTGTCCACACATGACAGTAAAGGTCAACTTGACTTGATAGTTACCCAGATTGTCTACTATTTCTAGTAGAAATGTCAAAGATCTGAGCACAACGCATTACGATAGTTGATTATAACCTATTGATGGACAATATTTATTTAATATTATCTGCTTTAATGTTCATCTACCACAAATTTTGAGCTTTGATAGATATTTTTGGCCATTAACTTCTGAATGCATCATTATGCGAACATATGAGGACATTTCTCTGCATGAAAGACCTTCAAATGGAAGCTTAACGTGCTGCTAGGATATTAAATATGAAGGAAATGTTGAAAATGTAAATGTGACAAGATGATTGACAGAGCAGTGACAAAATGTGGGTAATTAAGCAACAGGACGGTCTTTAAATGATTTGCCCACTCTTCTGGTACTCATTTATACAAAAAAAAAAACGAATACTTTTTAGGGAATATTAGTATACTATAAGTAGCCACATTAAAACCACATGAGCACTATCTCACAATCTACCTACTACTATCTAGTATGCACTTTTGATATCCATAGCTATAAAACTGGTTTCTGATTGTTGTTTATCAACGACAAAATTCACCTGTGCTGTGTGTCTGCTGCATGTAAAATGAGAGTTGTGTCTTATTATCCATTGGTATGTGTGTTTGTGTGTGTGTGTCTGTGCGTGAATTGAAAAGTTCTGCTGAAATGAGTGAATGCCCTCCCTCTGACCCCTCAACAAGATGACCTACTTTTCTGACAGAACATTGTTCTTCTGTTGGGAAAGCGCCTCTTCTTTCCCTGTATTTTTTTTTTTACTCCTCATTTCTTTCTGGATGTAGTTCCACTGTAAGTAGGCTACTTTCTCTGTGTGTTTAGCATTCGACAATTAGAAAAACAAGAGTGTAGTTTGTTTCTCTTTGTTTTATCCCAGGGTGTCAAGTGCGTCTGTTTACAAAGTAGATCTTACTTCTGTCACAAACACTCCAGGTTTGACTGTGTAGAAGCACGAGTAGTGGCTCTATTCTGAAACCTAGTGAGCAGGGCTGTTTTGTTATTTATATTATTTCATAATATTTATTCAGTTTTTTAATTAGCTTTTATTTTCTGTTTTCATTTTAATTTTAGCAACCATGTAATCTTTATTTTTATTAAAGTCTGTAATTTGCTGTGACCTGTATTTCAGTATGTTAATTTACTTTTAACTGAAATGGAATATTGAGTAGGGGGCAGGGCTTTTTGCACATTATTCCCTCATAGCAAACTAACGGTAAAAGGGGCCTGGATAAAAATATTGTGTCTGACATCATTAAACTGAAATCATCAAAGAAGGACAGTCACTCCAAATGCATAAACAAATGGTCAGACTTTAGTTTCTTTCTGTGGATTAACACTCAAATAATATGTATTTTTGTGTGTGTCTATGTGTTTGTGAGAAAGAGAGAGAGAGTATGTAAGTGAGTGAACATGCTGAATTATCTCATCAGTGAAGGGATTTTCTGGTAAAAGGACCTGACAATGTGAGTTATTGTATCATAGAAACTATTTACAGATAAAAACAGTATCATAGGCCCTGCTTCTTTTAGTTCTGCTTAATCAAGTGCCCCAAAAAAGACATTTAAAATAAACAAAACAATTAGTGTATTTTGACTGTTTTCCTTAATAACTACATTACACAATACTTGGACTTTTACTTTCAGTACTTGAGTAGTAATTTTTGAAATAAACTACTTGCAATACTCAAGTACAAAAAATGTTGAATACTTTAGTACTTCCACTTAAGTATGTTGCTTAAAGAGCACTTCAACTTCTACTCAAGTCAATTTTTGAAAGAGCACTTGTACTTTTACTTAACTATGGATCTGTAGTACTTTATACATCTCTGATCAGCAGTTTCTGAAATACTCAGACCAGCCCGTTTGACAACAACAACCATGCCACATTCAAAGTCGCTTAGATCACCTTTCTTTTCCATTCTAATGTTCGGTTTGAACTGCAGAAGATTGTCTTGACCATGTCTACATGCCTTAACTCATGAAGTTGCTGCCATGTTATTGGCTGATTAGAAATTTGCGTTAACGAGCATTTGTACAGGTGTACCTAATAAAGTGGCCGGTGAGTGTATCTAAATATATTTGTATAACTATGGTTTAACTACAAATACCAATAAAATACAGATACAAATAGTCAACATGATAAAGATCATTATATAGTCAAAAAAATAAGGATTTGTTTTATATGTAGTTAAATCCTTGTAAATTTGTGAATTTATCAGATCGCTCAACTGCAGTGGTTCAGTTGAATTTTTTTTTTCCAGTTACAGTTCAGTCACCTTTTCTTTTTTTTTTCTTTTTTTGCAGTCAGAGGTTTGCATTAAGGCACGTTCGACTGCAGACAGTTTTACTGGTGTGAGGCGACTTCATATGTCAGCGAGAAGAAGTGACTCCAGTGTGACATTAAAAGTGTCCCCCTGCGCGCGCGGCTAAATGCTCCGATTTAATTGGTTGTGTTGTCGACGCTCGCGCTCACTCATGCTGCGAGCGCTGCATGCGCGTGTGCGTTTCTAAGACATTAGCTTGGATATATTATCTCACTGTCTGTGTTGTTAATGGCTGCTGTAGAACGTGTCACTCAGATGAATGAGTCATTAGGAGTTTATATTCGAGCTCTCCGTCATGACTTGAATATAAATATGAGCTGATTTTATCTGACACTCAGGTTGGAGTTTCCTCCTGTTAACAGGGTGTTTTCTGTAGGTCTGTGTGCAGCAGATGACCTGACTGACACATGTGGAAAGGTACAGTCAAGTGTGTGAGGTGTCGCTAACAGGCAGACTGCTGGAGTACCAGAAAGTACAGAGAGCCAATTAGAGCGTTCTCACACACACACACACACACACACACACACACACACATACACACATACACACATACACACATACACACACACACACTGTCTCTCCTGTGAAGACATTAGCACTGTTCCAAACCCTAGTGAGAGCTGCCTACATTATGCTGCTTTCTAAGATGCTTTATTTTGGCCAAAATTGAAGGCATGTGGATAGTCGGCAAAAGGCTTTTTATTTATTTATTTTTTGTAAAACATAATTTTGGGGGGAAAATATTTATGTAGTTTGAAGTCTGATCAATATTAGATCTTAATTTTTTTTGCCAAAATGTACATTAAATGTGACATAGCAAAAATGTACAAAAACTACTTTGTGTGATCTACAAAGTTCAAAATTGCACATAAAGATAGCATGAAAGTGATGTGATTAATCTTCATTTTTGGACATTAATCTTCATATAATGCTATTTAGTTTATATGAAATTTACAGTAAGATCTTTTTTCTCTGTTACTTGTTGGACATTTTTTTTCTCACATCAAAGGACAGTTTTATAGCAGCTACAAAACATACCTGTCAACAATGATATGTAAAAATATAGGATACTTTTATAACCGTTTATGCCCATTTAAGACTAATTTATTGGTGTTTAAAATAAAACAAGGATGGACATGTTTAGGTAATAGTGAAACAATATTAGTGATGCAAACTGCACTTATTCTAAACAGTTAAACCTAAAAATAAAATTCAATAATGTGTGTTTATAATGTGTGTATATAAACATCACAGCTGTAACAGTTGAACATCTTTATGTTGTATTTTAGGAAATCCTGTTTTTAACAGTACAAATCTTATTTGCTTAATTTTTTAGATGCAAAAAATAATAATAATAATAATAAAAATCTGAATTATTAAAAATTAGAGTTATTAGAAATGAGTTATTAAAACTATTATGTTTAGAAATTTTTTGAAAGAAATCTTCGCTCCATTAAAGAGAAATTGGGTAAAAAATTTAACAGGGGGGCGAATAATTCTGTGGGGCTATTAATTCTGTCTCCAACTGCGTGCGTGCGTGCGTGCGCGTGCGTGCGCGTGCGTGCGCGCGTGTGTGTGTGTGTGTGTGTGTGTGTGTGTGTGTGTGTGTGTGTGTGTGTGTGTGTGTGTGTGTATATATATATATATATATATATATATATATATATATATATATATATATATATATATATATATATATTGACATTGCTCAGCATAATTGAGTACACCCCATTGTAAAAGTGAATATTTTTGGTGCATTTAGGAAAAAACAGATTTATTAAACAGATTTATTGAAATAATATTTTAGTCACGAAAAAAAAGACAACCTACAAAATTATAACTTCTCTTGATTTTTTTTAATTTGTATTTATTTTTTTTTATAACATAAATTTGGCTATAATAGTTTTTGGACCGTTTTCATAAGTTATTTTGCTAGATTAGCTCTAGATTTGGCTTCAGGACTGACTAATCTAATGTATATGCACAAATATAATCTTGTAAAGCTTCCTATTAAAAATTGAATTTAAAAGATAGATTTGTGAGGGGTGTACTTATATATGCTGAGCACTGTACATGTACAGTATATACTGTATATATATATATATATATATATATATATATATATATATATATATATATATATATATATATATGTGTGTGTGTGTGTGTGTGTGTGTGTGTGTGTGTGTGTGTGTGTGTGTGTGTGTGTGTGTGTGTATACTGTATGTATGTGTGTTTCATATACTGTAGTGAACCTCTCCTGTGTCATGACACTGATTGGAAAAGCAGGTCTAGTGATCAGAATGGAGAATCACTCTGGTCGTATCGATCTGCCAGACACACGCACACACAGAGACACACATCACACATGATTCTGTTAGCAGAAGTAATGAGAAATCAATAAGTACTGACTCTCTTAAATGCACAGGATTAATACTATTAGGAGTCAGTATATGCACCCGTAAACTCTCACACACACACACACACACACACGCACACACTCATTGCTCGTAAACCACCATTCCATTAGCCTAATCTTTGGGTCACATCAATGAAAGCCGGCACTGTAACCATGGCAACCTCACCGCACAATTCTACCCACCTGTGTCTTCCGGTAACCATAGAAACCACACACGCCAATAAAAATCCTTAAGCATTGTAAATAAATGTAAACCACTGTTTGGTGCCAGCTTGTACATAAACTGTAAAACAAAACAATTAATCTGTGTTGTTTTGTCCTGAATTTCGGTTGAACAAATGGAAAAACATAATAGCTAAACATTTAGATTAAAAACTGGATAGGTCCAAATTTTACTCATATTTGGGTTAAACCAATGCAGCAATTGTTATTATACTATGTAGTCAGTGGAGATGGTGGTATGTATGTGGTAGAAACTATACATTTCTGTTGCTTATATGAATGCTTGCTTCTATGGAGACATTTCCTGAGTCTTTGTATTACCTTTATGTGATGTTCAGCAAAAAAAAGGAAACTGAGATTCTTACATATGAATGGATTCTTTTTGTCTTGCTTTCCATTTTGTTTGTATTTTATTTTAGGTGTTTGGTGCAGTATTTAATAACTGACCTGTTGCTGGTTGGGGGGTTGATGGCTCCTTGAACCTTGAACATTCATGGAACCTTTCTGTTTTCTAAAACATTCTTCTTAAAGCTACTGTGTTACTAAAACATCCTTTAATTTTTTTGTGTGAAAATGTTGGGTCGACCAATATGCACTCTGTTTCCTAAGGCAATGATTAGGCAACACTTTATTTTGATGATCCTTTTGAGTATTAGTAGACTGTCTGCTTAATATCTGTTGATATTGCTCCTTCAACAGACATTTAACTGACTATAAAAAGCTTAGCAAGTACTGTACATGTCAACTTTCACTAACCCTAACCCCAACCCCAACCTAACAGACTACTTGTAATCTAATTTGATTTAGTTGGCATGTAGATGAAATGTAACTTATATTCAACAAACAGACCAACAAAATAAAGTGTGACCAATGATTGAATTGTAGCTTGACCTATAGTGTTCAAACATACATAACCACCCAAGTGTAATGTGCAAAAAGGCAGGGTGTACACAGAAAGATCTAATTAATCCAAATTCTTGGGTGCTGTTTACACTAGTCTGTTTTCATTTCTGCAGATCTCTGTCTACACTATACAGCCTGGGTATGCACATATTTCGCAGACATCTATACTTGCAGTGTGTTCCACTTGGGTATTGCACAAATGAAAGGGACTTG
Organism: Danio rerio; assembly: GCF_052040795.2. Classification (NCBI taxonomy): domain Eukaryota; kingdom Metazoa; phylum Chordata; class Actinopteri; order Cypriniformes; family Danionidae; genus Danio; species Danio rerio. The sequence continues at coordinate 46,839,661 of NC_141022.1, forward strand.
ATGAACCAAGGAACCAAACGCAACAGTCCAGAACAGCAGTCAGAGAAAGAATTGAAAAAAAAAAACACCAGTGTTTCTTAACTAAAACAGGGTCTTTAGCCTTAGTTTTCACAAGTCGAAGATGCCAGAGTAGTGTGGACCGCGTTAGTGGAAATGGTACCTCTTAACAGGATATTTAAAGACTATAGAGAGCACATCAACAGGAAAACAACGACAAATCCCAAACATTTCCGCAATTTAGAGACCTATAAGAATATGAATATCTACTGTTTACTCATTCTCAGACTATACAATATGTATACAGGTAAACATTAAAGGTGTATTTGATTTTTGGAACGCAAGTTAGCAGCTACTCATAGTTTGAGAATCGAGAATAATTTACATATTAAACTACATATAAAACTGAAGTCACTGACACTTATTTCAGTTAGTCGGTGTACTTTCAACTGATATGAAATATTTACTATGGATTTATTATTATTTTTGCGCATAATTTTCTCATAGCAAATGACAAAGACTATACAATACACAAGACATGTCACTCATACAGTTTTGAATGGGGAAAAGTGTAACGGTCAATATGGCTAATGAAGCCCCGCCTTCTATTACAAGAGCCAGTCATCCATCACTTTTTTCTGGGGGAGGGGCTCGGACCAGACATGAGTTTCTGCAGATTTTGTGTGATTCAAACATTTATAATTGAAGCTAAAGAAACAGTTGTTGTTTAATGTTATTGTTGATTTCTAATATGAAATGTACAGTAATCGTAAACTGAGAGAAATTTTAAAGATGGCCACCGAGTGAAATGACTAGCCTTAATAGGACTTTGTTAATGGTAAGAGGGGTGTGGTTAAGGATATTGATATGCAGTCACTATGGACGCCTTCAGGTGGACATCAACAGAAGGAGTGTTACTCCAAATGCGGAAGCAAATGGTCAGGCTTTTTATATAATAGATTACCTTTTTAGTGGATTAACTGGGATGGAATAACTATTGACCTTAATGATGCTTTCACACCAGACACGGATGAAGCATCAAGCTTGAGTGATTTACATGTTAAGTTAATAAAAAAACACTAATAGACATACTGCGGAGCAATTTGAGTGAATGACTTGGCACGAATTGAGCTGGTACTGAACTTTAGCGAACATTCGTGCCTTATTAACCAATCAGGAGCTTGCTCTTGTAGGGCCATGATTATGAAGTAACACCTGCAGTTGGTGTCCCAAGGGGAAATCTTCCTGCCGAGACCAGATAACAGCTCTTTAAACTGATTTGTCATATGAGGATGTGGTGGCGTTTTTATTTTTGCGCAAAATTTTCTCATAGCAAATTAACAGCAACATCTATAGAATACACAAGACGTCACTCGTGTAGTTTTGAATGGGGGGTAAAGTGTAACGGTCAATATGGCTTAAGGCTGATTTATACTTCTATCAAGCGCACGCATATGCTACGGTGTGGCCTACGCGTGGACGCATAGCTCTCGCCGTTGCAGTCGGCGTCGCTGACACGCACCTCTCAAAAAATGTAACTACATGTCGCGACAATGAGTAGCGCAAGCTCTGTGATTGGTCAGCTTGGTATCGCTGATGAGTATGGGCGGGACCGAGAGCTGCGTGAGCCCGATGGAGCGATTGTTTACACGTGTGAAATCTTGTGAAGGAGCTCCATATGGAAAGTTTTGTTTTTTGTTTAGCTCATGGTTAAAGTTGTTGCATGTCCGCCGGTTTTTGCCTCAAAATAAGAGAGTTTAAACCACTTGTAAATTAAGGAAGCGTTCAGAAAAAAACAGAACACCAGCGAAGAAACTCAAGACACAGAGGAACATAAACACCTCACTGCCAACTAGCGTTTTGGAAGTGTTATTGTAGAGCAACAGAAACAGCGCGCAGAAGTATAAATGAGCATAATGCCAAAGAGGCAGTTCAAAATGACTAGCCTTAATAGGACTTTGCTAATGATCAGAGGGGTGTGGTTAAAGATATTGATATGTAGTTGCTATGGACATCAACAGAAGGAGTGCTACACCAAATGATAAAGCAAATGGTCAGACTTTGATATTACCTAAACAAACTTTTTTTAGTGGATTAACTGGCATGGAATAACTATTTACCTGAACTATTACCTTAATGGTGTGTTTATACCAGATGTGGATAAAGAATCAAGCACGAGAGATTTACATGTTAAGTCAATGAAAAAACACGTAGTTGGAAAATATGAATTTTAGCAGACATTTGCGCTGCGTTAACTAATCAGAAGCTTGCCCTTGTAGGGCCATGATTATGACATAGCGCCTGCAGTTGGTGTCCCGAGGGGACATCCTCCTGCCGACACCTGACAACAGCTCATTAAACTGTGCTCAACTCAATCGAAAGTACAGCTGAAATCTTCCATCATCCAGGTATAGTTTCTGGAGAAGTTGATAAACTCACAGAGCTGAGTGGACCTCAGAGATGGCACCAAACTAATATACGCTGTTTTTCAGCCTTCCAAAAGTACAGCTACTATCTCAGTAAAATCCATATTAACCATTTAGCAACAAAGCTAGAGTCACCGGGCAAACAGTTGCCCTGCCCATGACTCAAATCCGTGTGTATTGTGTAGCGAATTTGAGGCGCAAATTAAGGGAATTTGACACGTGAATGAAGCGAGTAAACTCAAAATGTTCACGTGTCTATTTATAATATAATAGCACAGTTTATTTGCGCATACTGCATTTGTTGTGAACAGAGTGAGAATAACAATGTGAGCTAGCAAAATAAACATTGTAATTTTTACCTTTACTTTGACTTTAAGCTCTGTATTGGAAGAGGATGTATGAGCCAAACCTGCTCCTGCTCTTTCCTGCAGAGTTTAACAGTAATCCTAATCAAACAGACTGAACCTGCTAATCAAGGGTTGGAGGCTTCACAACAATCTTCCAGGCAAGTGTTTTCCAGCTGGTTTTAGCTAAACTCTGCAGGACATTGGCCCTTCAGAAGCAGGATTGAGCCCTCCTGACCCCGTGTGTTTATATGTTCATGAGTGTGTCTATTGAGCATTGTTTATGGGATGGTCTGTTGGGGTTTCCTGAGGTCAGCTCTATTTTCTCCTGCTCTTTCAGTCTCACACACTCTTCAGGAAGAAGCGTTGATGGACATATTTGCGGAAATGTCACCTCTCTTGCTCCGAAAGCTCAAATTGTACCCCGGAGGATGCATAAGTATGTACACTACTGTGAGAGTAACTCGCACTGGAGGGAATTTTGAGCTCTAATCAGTGAGGTCTTTCGAATGTAATTACATCTACTCAGGCGTCTTTTTTTAAAGAAGCAGTCTACCTCCTATCAGTTTTTACCGCCGCTTGCATCATTATTATTGCTCAGAGTATTACATTTTAAGGTCTACTCTGCTTTTGTGCTTCAAACATGAATGATACCTGAAATTGTGAAGCTTTTAGAGAAAAGATGTGCTGCTTGAAGGTTCAGCAAAGAAAATTACACTTAGAGAGATGTGCTAGCGCAGTAGTTTATCTTTCTATGCTATTAAACCGTAAACGGGTGGTAATTTTGTTGCATACATGATGTTGGCGATTCATCTTATGGTGTTTTTTCCAAAATATTGGTACTGCCTTAGACAGAAAATGCCTTTAAGTGTATGTAGGTCTCTGTGTGGGTGAAGATAAAAATTATCTGTGGGTTTGTACAAAATTGTGTATTTTGTTTTGGTGGCAGGTTTAATGTTTCTTTCCAACAGTCTAAAGCCTGTATTTTTACATTTGTGCTAGATGTTGTTTTGAGAAATGCAAGTACATAAAGAAACTCACGCAGAGACTGATTTATTTACATAAAGATGGCTCATTGTGAACATTTCTCAACTACAGATTGCTTTTAATGTACTTCGCCATAATTTATCTGAGTTAAAACTCATTTTAAACGCAGATTAAACAAAACTTTTGTTATTTTCAAATTCAAAACAAACCAAGCAAAAGCTAGGTTCTTTTACTAATACTCATGGCAGAGAGAGTAAATTGGTGTCCCAGTAAAAAATATATTTATTAAATATAATTGTAATTGATGATGAACTTTCTTTTAGTTCTCACATTCAGCAGTTGGTGAAAAAATTAAAAGTGATTTCAGGTTTCGATTTTAGAATTAAGAACTGCCTTTCTTTAGATGCTAAAAATGAAGATGGTTGAATCAACATTTATGTCCGTATTGGACTATGGTGACGTTACTTAAGCATGCTTCATCTCAGAGTCAACATGCATTGGATACTGTTTAACATGGGTTCTTAAGATTTATTACTAATTTTAAATCCCTTACTCATCATTGTGTGCTGTATACTAGGGTAGGTTGGTCTGCTTTGTCCATTCGTAGGCTCAAGCATTAAAGGGTCACGAAACACCAAAACACATTTTTTGAGCTTTTGACAGTCGTATATGTGTCCCACACTGCTAAAAACACTATTAGGACACCTATATTTCACTAAAAAGTGTAAATTGGTTGTTTTTGCGTTATTTCAAGCAAATTCGTACTTCCTGTTTGAAACGAATTTTTGAAGCTGCGTCACGGTCATGACATAATAGCGTGTATTCCAGCATGCAGACTGGGCGTCTGTGCCTGAGTGAGTCTTATTACGTCTTACAGTGTGATGCATTAATGCATTAGTAAGGCTTGGTTCAAACCAATCAGCGAGCTCTATTGTGCAACTTCATTAATATTCATTTGTGTCACCGTGTTTACACCACAAAGACGCCACGTTGTGTTGACAAAACAAGCGTGAAGTGTTGCTTTTATAGTTTGCTGCCGTTAAGTTTCGTTTTCATTTTCTCTCTGTGAGAGCTCAGCTGGATCACGTGTGGATTAACAGTGTACGCGACGCTCGACAACAATAACTTACGTGTCTAAGGGGGATTATTGTTTACCTGAGAGCTGTTCTCATCTGCAAACGCTGAAATCTGGATTTGCTTGTAGTATTCTCTCCATAAAGACGCGGCTCTAGTTGCTGGTGATTGTCCTGTCTCTACAGATTTGGTAAGTGAGCGACCAGTGCTCTTTGTTTATTCAGTTTGTTCATATCGAATTAAGTTAACTATTGCACTGAGTGCAGAAATGTTAGCACCGCATTTAGTGACCGAAATAACACACGCGGCTTTCTGACGCTGCCTGCCGTGTGCATCTAAGTTTCCGGGAAATGCGGAGTTTTTTTTCCCTCTCATTCGCCGTGCGGTATCAAACATTGCATGAAAAATACACGCTTAGAGCAGATCCTCGAATCAAATATCTCGTTTGTCGCGAGAGGCATGAATGAATTCCCTGAATGAAAGAGCCAAACTGCAGTTAAAGTCCAACATTTAATAATTTGGCAAATAATTCGACTACAGATGTCCATGTAGGTTAAACACCATCGCTTTCTCCTGTCTGTGTGGGTGTGTATTTTGACTCTGAAACTCGCGCGTGCACAAATAGACACTCCCACACCATCCCACTTTAGTTCCTCCGACACTCCCCCCTAAACAGAGCTGGACACGCCCACTTTTCTGACTTTTTCGAAAGTGGAGGTGTGAAAACACCCTGCTGAAACGAGGGGGTTTCATGGCCCTTTAACGTATACTTGTTTACAAATCTATTCCAGGTTTACTCCCATCACATCTCTAGAATTACATTTGTAAAAGGCCTTTTCTTAACTATGGCTTTCAGTCACAGGATATTTATTTACTGTCTGTTCTCAAAGTGCGAACTGAGATGGGAAAAAAAGGCTTTTAAATTCGCTGAATCTTTTGCATGAAATAATCTGCAAAGTTGCAGTTTAAAGAATTAATTTCACTAAATGCTTTTAAAAAGAGTTTAAGGGATTTAGAAATTAAAAAGTCAGGCGTGTAGATGTTTTGAATAGTTTATTTGTCAATGTGGGATTCATGTTAACTGTCAATTGTTTGGTTGTTAGACCCATGTGACATGTATGCTGCCTAATCTTAGCCAGGATGCTCTTATAAAAGAGATTTTTAATCTCAATGCGTCTTTACAGGCAAAATAAGGTTATAATAATAATTATTATTATTGTTGTTGCTTAAACTAACAAAAACAGTGTGTTTGCTGCATGTTTAACTTTAGTTGTTCGTTTATTAGGAATACATTAATTTGGCTTCCCATTGAGGACAAAAAGGACTGTAGTTGAATATTTGTGATGTATTTCTTATACAGGCTTTATTTGCCAGTGTCCCCATCTTCATGTGATTAATAGCCATTTGACAAAAATACATATAAACATGCACTCATTGGCCACTTTATTAGATACACCTTACCTACATCAGGTTGGACCTCCTTTTGTCTTCAGAACTGCCTTAATCCTTTGTGGCATTGATACAACAAGGTATTAGAAATATTCCTCAGAGATTTTGGTCCATATTGACATGATAGCATCACGCAGTTGCTGCAGATTTGTCGGCTGCACACCCATGTTGCAAATCTCCTATTCCACTACATCTCAAAGGTGCTCTATTGGATTAAGCTCTGCTGACTGTGGAGGCCATTTGAGTACAGTAAGTGAACCCATTGTCATGTTCAAGAAACCATTCTGAGATGATTTATGCTTTGTGACATGGTGCGATATCCTGCTGGAAGTAGACATCAGAAGATTGGTACACTGTGGTCATAAAGGGATAGACATGGTCCGCTACAATACTCAACACAATGCTCAATTGTTACCAATGGGCTCAAATTGTGCAAAGAATATATCCCCTACACCATTACAACACCCTGAACCGTTGGTATAAGGCAGGATGGATTCGTGCTTTCTTGTTGTTGACACCAAATTGTGACCCTACCATCCGAATGTTGCAGTCAAAACTCATCAGATCAGGCAACGTTTTTCCAATATTCTATTGTCTTATTTTGGTGAGCCTCTGCGAATTGCAGCCTCATTTTTAACCTTGGTTGTTGTTCGTTTATTAGGAATACATTAATTTGGCTTCACATTGCATTAAATAAAGATGAAAGATACAGCTTTTGATCTTAAAGTCTCCCCGCAGTGACTGGTTTTATCCCCAAAACTCATCTTTGATCATCAAAATTACACATTAAAGCTATCCTGCGGAGAAAACGTATTCATGCCCTAAAATGGCTTGAATGTAACTCTACACCTTTACCTCATCTAGCATATGTGGAATGTTGAATATTCAAATTAGTCTAATTGGCGATATCAAATTAATTCAGCCAAACACATTTGAAGCAAAAATAAATGGTTTCAAAGACTGCTCGGTTTATGTGTGTTAATTTTTTTATGATCGTTTTGAAGCATCAAAGTTTTAGTGAATAAACACTCAATAAAAGGACTGAAATCTTTCTCATTTAATTAAAAATTTAACTCCAGTTGTTTTCTGAGGATGAACAAGCTTCTATTGGGTTTAAAATGCCATGTGGTTGAGTAAATGATGAAAGAATTATCATTTTGGAGCTAACTAGCCCTCTAAAATGACTGATGCCTTCAGCGATACACAGATCAGAAACACTCGTTGGCGTTCTGGTATCTTCAAAGGTGAAGCCACTTTGCTACTCAGTTTCTCATGGGATCTGAACCCCGCTGACTTTGACAGTGCTGAAATCAATCATAAGTGTTTATCCACAGACACGCAGGCCTCTGTGACTCCGTGTGCGAGTGTAGAAAGGCCTCTAGAGCCATTTGCAAGACACATCCCACACTGCACCTTTGGACCTCCACCATCTGCGGGCTGTGTGTGCGTGTTTATGTGAAGGTCATTCTTTGATGTGACTTAAACTCAAGGCTCGACGGACCTCCAGAGTCATTCCTCACCCGCTGCCTGAAGAGTTTATGCTCCCGTATGTTTCAAATTAGC
>NC_141022.1:46852500-46935000 GCF_052040795.2 Danio rerio
ATGTCGGATGAGGCTGTGAGAGGATGAATGTCGGATGAAACTGTGAGAGGATGAATATCAGATGAGAATGAGAGGATGAATGTCAGATGAGGATGGGGGTGGATGAATGTCAGATGAGGCTGTGAGAGGATGAATGTCGGATGAAACTGTGAGAGGATGAATATCAGATGAGACTGTGAGAGGATGAATGTCAGATGAGGATGTGAGAGGATGAATGTCAGATGAGGATGTGAGAGGATGAATGTCAGATGAGGCTGTGAGAGGATGAATGTCAGATGAGGATGTGAGAGGATGAATGTCAGATGAGGATGTGAGAGGATGAATGTCAGATGAGGATGTGAGAGGATGAATGTCAGATGAGGCTGTGAGAGGATGAATGTCAAATGAGGTTGTGAAAGGATGAATGTCGGATGAGGCTGTGAGAGGATGAATGGTAGATGAGGCTGTGAGAGGATGAATGTCAGATGAGCTTGTGAAAGGATGAATGTCAGATGAAGCTGTGAGAGGATGAATATCAGATGAGGCTGTGAAAGGATGAATGTCAGATGAGGATATGGGTGGATGAATGTCGGATGAGGCTGTGAGAGGATGAATGTCAGATGAGGCTGTGCAAGGATGAATGTCAGATGAGGATGTGGGTGGATGAATGTCAGATGAGGATGTGAAAGGATGAATGTCTGATGAGGCTGTGAGAGGATGAATGACATAAAACTGCGAGAATGAATTTAGGATGAGACAGGACGAATGACATGAGACTGCGAGAATGAATTTAGGCTGAGGCTGTGAGAGGATGAATGACATGAGACTGCGAGAATGAGTTTAAGATGAAGTTGTGAGAGGATCAATGTACCTGTAGGATGACTCTGAATGGATGAATCTATTATGAGGCTTGGAGACCATGAATAACTGTAAAAGAATGAACATTCATTGAGGCTGTGAGAGGATGGGCCTCAGATGTTGTGTAAAGTGTGTTCGGCCATTAATCTTTATCGATGATGAATTTACAGTGAAGTGCACTCTTGATTGTGACGCACTTTCTTGACCACTAAACTACAGCCATTATAGAGAGCTGGAGAAAAATAATGGGGTAAATTAACTACTAAGTGCCCACTTAAACAGCATGTGCTTTCGTAAGCATGTGTATTTACCTGTGAAAAGTCCTGTAAATGGATCTGGTTTCAACCCTTCTCTCTTACAACTCTTTTCTGCTCATTTAAAGTAATAAAAGAGACACGTTATTACTGTGCTGTCATTTTCATCCATGGTTGGGGTGTATTGATTATTTTGACCTGATTCTGGAGCGTTGAGCTCGCAGCTGGTAGATAAAAATGCCAGGAGGAAGTGGAGCAGTGTTGACAGAAATGATCTTTAAAAGGACACTCCAACCAAAAAGGAAAATTCTGTCACCCTTTTGTTGTTCCAAACCTCAATGATTTCCCTCTGTAGAACACAAAAGATGATCTTTTGTAAATGCCGCAGTGTGTTTTCTATTGTCAATTCAGTATTTTGCCAGCATTTTCATAAAAAGTCAAATAGGTTTAGAGTTACATATGGGGGACAGAATTATAATCTTTGCTAGAGTATTCCTTTAAGAGGCTTTATATTATTAATTCGGATTTTAGTATTAATCCTAGATAACTAAATGCAATTTTTATAGACGCTAATGTGGCGACTATGTACCAACTTCAACCTACCCATTAAAGAGAACTTAATGCATTTTTAAAATACTTCATGAATCATTTTGACCTTTGCGCATGGTCCCAAAGTAATTTTTCTAGCTGAAATTGTATCTATTTTTAATGTGTTTTAATTAATTATGAGCATTTATCATACACATATACTGCATTTATTCAGAACACAATAGACTTGCTAGTGTAAAAGTAGTTTGCCCTTGACTTTGGGAGAAAAGTGTGGGTTTTAAAAATAGATCACATTTATTTTATTAATGCTTCTATGCTGTCTCACACAGGAAATCTACTATGTACTAAGTATATTCTCAAGCACACGTGAAAAATCATAGTTTTATAAATGTGCTGGATGTTCTTTTTTTTGTCATGCTGTTGTAATTTATGGTGATCAATCAGATTTAAACTGCTGTATGAACTATTGAGTGTTATGTTTGCTAGATAAGCCTTTAAGGGGATGAATGCCAGATTGCCAAGTGAACCTCAGATGAGGCTGTGAGAGGGTGGACATCAGATGAGGTGTGAGGGAATGAAGAGCGGATGCGGCCGTGAAAGAGTGAACATTGTATGAGGCTGTGAGAGTGAAAATCAAATGAGGCTGTGAGAGTGACTATTAGATGAGACTGTGAGAGGGTGAACATAAGATGAGAATGTTTGAGGTTGAACATCAGATGAGGCTGTGAGAGGGTTAACATCAGATGAGGTTGTGAGGGTGAATATCAGATGATGCTGTGAGAGGGTGAATATCAGATGATGCTGTGAGAGGGTGAACATCAGATGAGGTTGTGAGGATGAATATCAGATGAGGCTGTGAGATGTTGAAGATCCGATGATGCTCTAAGAGGGTAAATATTAGATGAGGCTGTGAGAGGGTGGACATCAGATTAGGTGTGAGAGGGTGAACATCAGATGAGGTGTGAGGGAATGAAGAGCGGATGCAGCCATGAAAGGGTGAACTTCAAATGAGGCTGTGAGAGTGACTATTAGATCAGGCTGTGAGAGGGTGAACATCAGATTAGAATGTTAGATATTGAACATCAGATGAAGCAGTGAGAGGGTTAACATCAGATGAGGTTGTGAGGGTGAATATCAGATGAGGCTGTGAGAGGGTGAACATCAGATGAGAATGTTAGATATTGAACATCAGATGAGGCTGTGAGAGGGTGAACATCAGATGAGGTTTTGAGGATAAATATCAAATGAGGCTGTGAGAGGGTGAATATCAGATGAGGCTGTGAGAGGGTGAACATCAGATGAGGCTGTGAGGATGAATATCAGATGAGGCTGTGAAAGGGGGAATATCAGATGAGGCTGTGAGAGGATGAACATCAGATGAGGCTGTGAGGATGCATATCAGATGAGGCTGTGAGATGGTGAATATTAGATGAGGCTGTGAGAGGATGAACATCAGATAAGGCTGTAAGAGGGTGAACATCAGATGAGGCTGTGAGAGGGTAAACTTAAGATGAGGTTGTGGGGGTGAATATCAGATGATTCTGTGAGAGGGTAAACTTAAGATGAGGTTGTGGGGGTGAATATCAGATGAGGCTGTGAGAGGGTAAACATAAGATGAGGTTGTGAGGGTGAATATCAGATGAGGCTGTGAGAGGGTAAACATAAGATGAGGTTGTGAGGGTGAATATCAGATGAGGCTGTGAGAGTGAACATCAGATGAGAATGTGTGATGTGGAACATCAGATGAGGCAGTGAGAGGGTGAATATTAGATGAGGCTGTGAGAGGGTGAAAATCAGATGAGGCTGTGAGAGGGTGAAAAACAGATGAGGCTGTGAGAAGATGAACATAAGATGAGGTTTGTGAGGGTGAATACCAGATGAGGCTGTGAGAGAGTGAACATCAGATGAGAATGTGTGATGTGGAACATCAGATGAGGCAGTGAGAGGGTGAATATTAGATGAGGCTGTGAGAGGGTGAACATCAGATGAGGCTGTGGGAGGGTGAACATCAGATGAGAATGTTTGATGTGGAACATCAGATGAGGCTGTGAGAGGGTGAATGTTAGATGAGGCTGTGAGGGTGAACATAAGATGAGGTTTGTGAGGGTGAATACCAGATGAGGCTGTGAGAGAGTGAACATCAGATGAGAATGTGAGAAATTGAATTTCAGATGAGTCTGTGAGAGGATGAACTCCTGATCTCATAGGTTTGCATAATAACTTCCTCAACGCTGCAGGTCACACAAACCTTTCCACACTTGAGTGCTAAATAAGCTACTCTGAGTGTTTTGAGGGAATGTGTGTGTGTGTGTAATTCCAGTGAGTCTCTCAGTCTGATGTGAGGGTAATGCCACTGTTTTAAATGGCTCCAGCTGTTGGCAGTGAAAGAAATAATCTCTTGATGGGGTCAGAGGGACTTCCTGTTCGTCTCGCACAGTATGTATGTGCGCACATGCCCTGGTTAAAAAAAAGAAAGAAATTTGACAGGACTGAACAAATGTGTTTAAGTCAATGCGGCTGACAATGGAAATGTAATTTTACACAGGTACTGTTACTGCCGTGTCAGCACACACACATGCTCACACACAGGCTTTCTTTGTTCATCTGGGCATTGTAATGCATTTACATGGTGCAAGGTTATTCTTTTAGCCTTTCCGGAAACATTACAGCAGTTCTTCATTGATTCTCTTATTGGATTAAATGGCTCCATGGTGTTGATGTATTTGCGTGTTTTTGATGAGTTTGTATTGATTGCCGTGTGTTTTAGATCAGGTCTAAGTGGTGCGGTTTAGTCCAGTTGTGGTGTTGCAATAAATATTTGACTAATATACGTTTTAATGTGTATGTGTCAGTGGCGCCGTTCAGCCACTGTTGAATCTGTGTCACCAGTGGAAATGTGAGAAATTATATTTTTGTTTTTGTTGTGGTCTGAAATGTGATGAGATACAAAGACCTGATGCTGTGAAATACTGTTAACCAACGCAAAAACCAGCATATATGGAGACGAGTGTAGTCTGATTCATGAGGAAATGACTGGGCCAGTTGGTGGTCAAGAAACCAATGAGTTTTACTGCTTGATAATTTTGAAGACACTATGATTTATTTATTTATTACAAAGAAATTAAATTTTATTTTAGCTTTCTAGAAATTAATCATAACTATAAACTTCATAATAATCCCTGATAGTTTTATCTACATAAAACATTATCCCGTAAGCATAGTCTCTTATATGAAACTAGGCACTTCACACATAATGGACAAAATGTTAGTTGGCAAAACCTTCTTAAAGGGACAGTTCTCCCAAATAGTACATTTTACTCACAATCAAGTGATAATAACCCTCATTTTCTTTCTTCTCTTGAAAAAAACAGAAGCTTGTTTGAATAAAGCCAAAAACTGGTAACCAGTAACTTTTATAGTAAGAAAAACAATTGCTATGGAAGTCAGTGGTCACTAGAAACCATGATAGTACTACAATTAAAAAGTTTTGGGTAAGTAAATTAATATTTTATCAGGCAAGGACATGATAATATGATCAAAAGTGACAGTAAACACTTCCGTTTGAAGCAAATGCTGTTATTTTGAACTTTTATATTGATCAGAGAATCTGCTTTTTCACCAAAGTAATAAACAGCAAAAATGTTTTCTGAATTTTAATAAGGACCATTATTAATAATTGAGTACCAATAATAGCTGAGGTACACATCAGCATATTAGATCATGCGACGCTGAAGACACTGAAGTAAAAACAGCAAAAATATAGCACAATCACAGTATCACAATATAAATGACATTTTAAACCTTTTTGAAAGTAGGAAACAGTTATTTTAAATTTATATTTAAGTTTACACTTATTTAGAAGCATTTCATCTGTGTTTTGTGATTGACCAGATTTTTTTTCTTTTTTTTTGTATATAAATTGGTATCAAGACATTTAGTGGGGTTCAGGTTCATTATTGGTCAATATTTTAGTAAAATTTAAACCTGTCACAGTTAAGCCTAATGAATCTTGACATCATCATCCTGGAAAATGACAATACAATACATCCTCAACATGGTTACATAAGAAAAAAAAAGGTAACATTTTAATTGAAGGTGAAGTAGTTACACGTTCCATGCATTTACTATTGTAATTGCAATGAATTATGCATAATTACATATAAATAACCATATATTTAACCCACATTCTAATCCCAACCATACAGTAAGTACATGTAATAATTAGTTACTCAGTAGTTAAATGAGTAGTTATGCTGTAACTACATCACTTTAAAATAAAGTGTAACTGAAAAAAAAAAATGTACACTCTGCATTTGTTAAATTGTCAAACATATAAGTCACCGGAAACATATAGATTACTGCAACAAAGGCTTTACTTTCTAAATGCAGAGAGATTTCAGTTGCTGTCTGGGCTTTTACTGTCTTTCTACACCTCCCTTTCTTCATGTGTTCAATACTTTTTTCCTGTGTCATTTTTATTTTATTGTATTACACATAACTTAACTTGTAAACTGATTAGTTTTCTTTGCATATATGAATTTATTTGGTTGTAACTAACATTTAGTGAAGATTTCAAGTCAACAGCAGTGTAATTTGTTTTTTTTTATTTATTTATTTTTTTGTTTTTTGAGAAAAATGGTGTTCTATTCTATTCTAACTCACCGGCCACTTTATTAGGTACACTTGTCTAACTGCTCATTAACGCAAATTTCTAGTCAGCCAATCACATGACAGCAACTCAATGCATCTAGGCATGTAGACATGGTCAAGACGATCAGCTGCAGTTCAAACCGAGCATCAGAATCGGGAAGAAAGGTGATTTAAGTGACTTTTAAACATGGTATGTTTGTTAGTGTCAGACAGGCTGGTCTGAGCACTACTGGGATTGTCACGCACATCCATCTCTAGGATTTACAGAGAATTGTCTGAAAAAGAGAAAAAAATCTAGTGACAATTAGTTCACTGTACTCAAATGGCCTCCACAGTAACCAGAACTTAATTCAATAGATCACATTTGGGATGTGGTGAAACAGGAGATTCACATCATGGATGTGCAGCCAACAGAACTGCAGCAACTATGTGATGCTATTATGTCAATATGGATGAAAATCTCTAAGAGAATATTTCCAGTACCTTGTTGAATCTATTCTCCAAACAATTAAGGCAGTTCTGAAAGCACTCAGGGTCCAACCTGGTACTAGTAGGGTGTACCTAATAAAGTGGCCGGTGAATGTGTATGTGTGTGTATACTGTATATATATTTAAATCATCTTCACTCTTCGTCTCCTATGACAAAGTTTATGCAGCATCTGTGTGTTTTAAACTGGACATCTGCTCATGTGTAAAAATCCCCAGTTGCTGTCTTCGATATCGTAAACACTCAACATGTGATTGTGGAATTTTAATAAGAGGAAATCTGTCTGGTTCTTCGTCTCTCTTGTACACACTCACACACACACACACACACACACACACACACACACACACACACACACACATGCTCGTCTCTACTGTCACATAAACTGCGTATTGTCAATGTGTAGTGAATTCTGCTCCAGATTTTCCTCGTCTGATCTTGTGGAGCGCGGGAGCACACAGAGCCCCTGTCTGTTGCACATTTCGGTATCTGGACCATCTGCGCACCGTGTGCAACACCTTGACCTTTGTTCTCATGAAGCCAGTGGAGCGTAACTAGCTGACCTTTCAGACAAGGGTCACATTTCCAACACCTGTCTTTCCAGAGAGAATAGGATCAAAGGGATTATGATGTAATGTTGTGATGTCTCATCCTGTGTAGGGCTGCACCATATTAGAAAAAAAAATGACACTTTGTGTGTGTGTGTGTGTGTGTGTGTGTGTGTGTGTGTGTGTGTGTGTGTGTGTGTGTGTGTGTGTGTGTGTGTGTGTGGGTGTGTGGGTTTGTGTGTGTGTGTGTGTGTGTGCGTGTGCGTGTGCGTGTTTGTGTGTGTGTGTACCTTTAAAATGTGTGTTATGTGGCTGCAGGATCACAAGCAAACTGTCAAAGTTCCACTGATTTCCTGACTGAACTTTTTAATGTTTCATCCTGTGTCGAGCTACAAGATATTATGAAAAAAGACATTTTGAAATGTTGTTTTACTATTATATTTACAAATTGCAGTATGAATATGATTTTACTTAATGACTTGATTAGCTCTTTTTTTGGGGGGATGATTTTGTAGGGGGGTCCTATTATAAGCATAGATATTTTCAGTTGACCAAAAAATACAAATAAAATATAATATGACATTGATTTGTGGTTTTCTGAGGAGTATAACAGATGAGTTCATTGCACAGTGAGTCAGAAATTTTTGCAGGTAAAACTAAATAAATAGGATCTCATGTTGGGTCAATCACATTTCCACACTGCCTCTAAACTTCATCTAAATGATTCAGATCGGGTTTGATTTTCTTTTTTCTTTTCTTTTTCACTTTTGTTGAAGGCATTTTGAGAGGTTTCTTGCATCTGTTGAACGCATTTTGAGAGGTATTTTGACTATTCAAAACCATCTTACAATCGAAAGCCAAAATGCAGATGCAGTTTATCACAGCACAGAGCACTTCATGACAAACAGAGTGCATAATTAAAGGCAGAATGTGGCGTATGGTTGAGAACCACTGCTGTAGCCTACTGTATACAACCTATTGTGTGTACATTTGACATACTGCCAGTCTCTGTTCAGGATAAATTTGTTTGTAGAAGTTTGTGTTATGAGACTGCAGTATCAAAATGATCCAAAAATATCAAAATTCTCTTGATTTCCTGAAATAAACACTGACATTTCTGAATAAACCTGCACTGTTTTTGATAAGGTAGTTATTAGATTTACACAATGTTTCCTGTTTCTGTCTTTTTTTTTATGATAGAGGAACAAAAGCATAACGATTGACTGAAGTATTTTGTGTGTGTGTGTGTGTGTGTGTGTGTGTGTGTGTGTGTGTGTGTGTGTGTGTGTGTGTGTGTGTGTGCGTGTGCGTGTGTGTGTGTGTTTTCATCAAATTGATTAATTTGCATCATGTTCCTGAGCAAGATTCAGTTTTGAGATACAATTAGGAAAAAACGCAGGTGAGAAATTCAGATTTACGTGTCAAAAGATTTTTAGGGGGGAGGAAATTGAAGAATAAAATAGAAAAATCAGTTCTTGGGCCTGTATAAGATTCTAACCTTGGATAAAATACCACGGTTTCACAGTATTATGATTTCTTATCTTGATTCTGTTTTTTAAATGTCTGGGTGAAAAAAACAAAACATTTTTTTCCTCATTGAACAAAATATGTTTTATTTTAAGAAAGATTTAAAATATTTTGAAACAGAAGCATTTACTATTTTCATTAGTTTCAAAAACACAGATTTCATTACAACTTAAAAAGGCATTTCTTTCTTTCCATCTTTTTCTTTCCTTTCTTCTGTTCCTTCTTTTCCTTCTTTCTTTCTTTTTTCTTTCCTTCTTTTTTTCTTTCTTTCTTTCTGTCTTTCTTTTTTTCTTTCTTTCTTATTAATTTTATATAAAGTATGAAGTAAGCTACCGCACTGTTCAGATCTATAGTAGGCTAGGATGTTGGTTTATAAGCAGTTTGTTTTTCAGATGTTTCCTGAATCATGGCCTGACCAGTAGCTTTTGATGTATAGGGTCTTTTTTGGCTGGAGATGCTGTTACCCTACAAAACTTGATAAAATAAAATGTAAAAAAAAAAAAAAACATACAGTTGAAGTCAGAGTTATTAGTCCCCCTGTTTATTTTTTTTCTGTTTAACTGAGAGATTTTTTAAACACATTTCTAAACATTAGTTTTAATAACTCATTTCTAATAAATAATTTATTTTATCTTTGTCATGATGACAGTACATTATATTTGACTAGATGTTTTTCAAGACACTTCTATACAGCTTAAAGTGACATTTAAAGGCTTAACTAGGTTAATTAGGTAAACTTGGCAGGTTAGGATAATTAGGCAAGTTATTGTATAACAATGGTTTGTTCTGTTCTGACTATTGAAAAAAATATAGCTAAAAGGGGCTAATAAGTTTGACCTTAAAATGATTTTAAAAAAATTAAAAACTGCTTTTATTCTTGCCAAAACTAAACAAATCAGACTTTCTCCAGAAGAAAAAATATTATCAGACATACTGTAAAAAATTCCTTGCTCTGTTCGACATCATTTGGAGAATATTTAAAAAAGGAAAAAAAATCTAAGAGGGGCTAATTATTCTAATATAATGCATACCTTAGGAATTGGAATGGAAAATTATAGCACTTTTAAAACCTTGACTTTTCCAAACCATGGTAAACCTTAAAACCGGTTATCAACCCATGCCTAGTCTTCTTCATATAAATCTCAGTGTCGATGCAGAAACACTATATTGTGCATCTGTAATCCTGTGCCTTTTTTCCTGTTGTTTTACCAGGCTGACGCCGAGTAACCACGACCGAATCCAGCGCTTGCGGCAGGAGTTCCAGCAGGTCCGACAGGAGGAGACTGAACCCGATGATCGCCATCGCTCCTACAGCATGGAGCAGCCCTGGGTGAGTGTGTGAGCTGTGTGTGTGCACCCATGATCACTGGACATACAGCCCATGATCTCTGGGAGCTCCCAGGACGGAATAAGACAAGTCTGATAAATGACCTCCAGGCATGGGCTAATGCTAACTGCTAACAACCTGAGACTGCTGCATGCAGGAGCATGTCACCTCTGACACTGACATTATCTGCTAACAATGCTAACATCACCATGTGTTCATCCATCTGGACTGTTCACCCCACCATTCATCTGTTCGACCATATCACCGTGACTTCGGCAGATCATGATTAAGGCAAGAACTGTGATTGGCTGAATTGTTGTGTGTGTGTGTGTGAGAGAGAGAGAGAGAGAGAGAGAGAGAGAGAGAGAGAGAAAAAGAAAGAGAGAGAGAGACAGAAGCAGGAAGGGGAGTATGTGCGTTTGAGTCAAAAGCAATGTTTTTAGACTGAAATTGTGTAGTATTTATGACGTTGAATTTAAATCTAGATTATTCATATCTGGATCAAGTGTGAACTTAATATGACGATTGGAATTGGGGGAATTAAAACCTCTTATGCCTATAGAATTGTTTTTCAACCACGTTCCTGGAGGACCACCAGCACTGCGTGTTTTGGATGTCTCCTTTGTTTGTCACACCCATTACAGGTCTTTCAGCCTCTGCTAATGAGCTGATGATCTGAATCAGGTGTGTTTGGTTAAGGGAGACATTGGAAATGTGCAGAGCTGGTGGTCCTCCAGGAACATGGTTGAGAAACACTGCTATAAAATGATTGAGAAGATCAAAATAAATGGGTGGTTTACCTAAAAGGAAAAGTTCTGTCATGATTTACTCTCATCCTTCTAAACCTGTGCAGGTTTATTTCTTCGATGAGTAACATATCATTCCTAAATATCATCTTTTGCATTTCAGGGAAGAAATAAAGTGCAAGTCTCTACAATGAATGAGTAAATGATGGCAGACGTGTGTTTTTTTAAGGGGGGTGGGGAGGTGTCTATAAAGAATGAGTTGGACTTGAAGATCATCTTCTGTGTAAATGGGCTTATCCTTTATTTCAGAAAGTCTTCTCTTGAATATTTTTAACAATATTCATTTGTAATAATCTTTCCAGAAAGAGAGAGAGAGCATCAATGAACTGTTACACACGGTATTATGTGTATTTTCCTTTATGTAAATGTGTCTTTTTAAACTTTTCATCCTCTTTTTTCAATCACCTTTAATGTATAGAGATATTCACTTTATAATTGTAGTGATTATGTAACTGTGCTAAATAACATCCCCTTAAATTTTCTCCTAAACCCCCATCAAAAATCGAAACCCCATTTTTTTACCAAGCCTAAAATCTTTTTTGTAAAGCAAAAGGCGACTAAATAAAAATGGGTGGTTTGCTTTAATGACTTCATTTTGTTTTTTCATCTGAATCCAATCCATTTCAATTCTATCACGTCCATCATTTCACCTTGGAATTTTTCTTCTCCCACACGACAGGTGAGAGCAAACTGAAAAATGTACTTATTTTTTCTGCTAACCATTTTGAGTTTGTGTGCCAACCATAGACTGTAAAATATGGATGTAGTATCCGTGAAGTCACCCATAGGTTTCTGAAGCGCACAAATGAAGCTATAAGAGCTCTGTGTGGGACTGAAATTTTACCATAATTTTTATAGATTTTTTATTTATTGATAATTTTACTCACCTGGGAAATGGAGGCCAATTGATGGTTTGTGAGCACAATTAAGTGCACACAGCATGCCATATTATATGACAATTGTAGGAAATTACCCTAAAAGGCAACTGACTGTGTAAAGAAACATTAAACGAAACAAAAATGGTATGTATATGCCAAGTTCAGCTGCTAATCAACCGGAATTATCTGTGGTAACAAGACAGCGACCAGCGAGACCTAGCCGTCACTTAAGTGGCCATAATTCATACCCTCCCATTTTTCCCGGGATTCTCCCGTATTTTACAGATCTATCCCGCCATCATCCCGTAAAGGTATTTTACAGTTTTTCTTCCTTATTTTCAGTCTTTCTTTGAAGGGTGGTAATAAACATTAAAGAGCCAATATACGTAAACCATTCCGCTAAACCACCAGGGGCCGCCCCTTGCTCTTAAATGTGTATCTGCTCTGTGCTTTCTTTTTATTTAGGCATGAAAACACTAAAATATAAATAAAAACGGCAGGATTCCCTTTCCTTTTCCCTACAGGTGTCGTCGCTCCCCTATGCAATCTTCAAGACGGTCATATTTTTTTCTTTTGTAAATAATAGTAATAAAACATATTACTACCTTTATTATGGGCAAATCCCTTATTATCTCTTATTATGGTGGGCATATCCCTTATTTTTCATCTCAGTGCAGAGCTTGAGATTAACTTTTTTACTTGGTAGTTCCGGTGCTCCCAACTTCAAATATTTTGGAGCACCAGAAAACATTTAGGAGCCCTTACCAATACTGAATGAGCACCGCTGCAACTTGTATATTAAGGCATTTAATTTGTTTGAAAACAACATCAATCAAGTCTAACAAAAACCATAAACAACCATCTAACTAATGCTGTGATGACTTATTGATATTTGCTCAATAATTCCAAAATGAATGTCTATTAATTATTAAATATTAATGATGATGATGACAGTAATACTAACAATGAATTACATTTTTTCTCATCATCATGCTGCCTTGAATGTGCTTGAATGCGAGTTATCTGCTATTAAAAGTCCTACTGTTACTTTATAAAAAATAAATTTATGGTTTGCATCAAACAAAAATGAAACATTGAAGTGAGAAATATTTACTTTGCACTATTGTTTTTACATACATGTCAATATAATAAATAATATTTCTGCTACAAAATAAATGAAAGATTATAATAAATCATTCCATTCAATTCTGGAAGCTGCAAAGCAGTCATCAGTAACTAAATAGAAAAATAACATCTCAAGAAGGAACGGACAAGAGAAAGTAAGAAAAGTTTCACTTCGGCCACTCTTTAACGGTTTGGGTTTCGGTTTGTGTCATTTTAAATGCTCAGTCTTGTTATGTGCTGATTTCGATTTTTCTGTTTGTGGAAAAGAAGGCGAGTCAGCCGACCTAATATATTTAAGTAGGCAGAGCAGGATTCTCGCGATGACCACCTGCGCAATAACGTTCTTTGTTCTTAGCCGCAGTTTCAGTTCAACTTAGTAAAGGCAAGCTTTTTGGCGGGATGATGTACATTGTTAGATTTTACATTTAACGGACTTTCGCCCTGAATTCAACACATTGAGATTCAGGCACCTTCTCTGAAACAGCTTTATTGATCTCGGCTGCCGCATCAACATTCACCACATGATCGCTGTCATCGGCGCCATTATTTGTAACTAGATGGGGTTTGCAAACCTGTGTACTTTTCACTCTTCAGCCGTTTGCATTTCCCGCGGTCAGAAAAGCTCTCTTTCATCTGACAGTGGAAAGCCTTTAGTGATTGAGAGCTAATTTTAACCAATAAAGCGGCAAGGTATACCGATTCAGTACGTCTTTAGAAAAAATCGAAACAGTTTACACTACAACCATTATATGCAGTCGCACAAATGCTCCCAAATATATTATGAGGTCGCATAGATTAAATTTCAGGCGCATATGCGACCAAAATGGCTGCAATTTCGAGCCCTGCAGTGTTGACAGGTATGCATTCATTATGCACACTTAATAATACTTATTAAAAATGAAACAGATAAATTATAAAAAATTTCAACCCCCTCACAGTTGTCTTGAAGAGTAATTTTAGCTATATACACCAAAACCATCTTTTGTACCAGGCTGTAAACATGTTTTCATCAGCTGTAAAATTGGCCAATTTTGCATTGCAGTCAGTGTACATCTGCATTTCTTGAAGCCAGCCCCCCAGAGGCGAGTCGATGAATTACAGTTTCAGCTACTTCCGTTTTCTCTACACGAGAGAGAGCAGGAGGTTTACACTTGGTGCCAACGTTATCATCGTCGGCTGTTATAAATCTAATACAGTTACGGAGTTTGCGTCAGACCTCTAATGCCGTAATCTGTTTAGCAAACAAATGGTAGGTTTGTGTGACACTGATGTTGTTTTAGTCAGTGAAGTGTGCGCTCGTGTTAATGAACTGGGCTAAATGACCCGGCTCCACGCATCCTTCATCCTTCAACACCTCGGTCTCCACAGCAACATGGCCGGCAAGCTGTGTCAATCAATCCCAGCATGCTGTTCTCCTTCATTAGAGTTAATGGAATTCGCGGTGTGGATCGGCTCTTGATTGAGCGTGCCTGCGACGGCGTTCATCTGTCAGACAGAGCATGACGAGAGCAGGGGAACTCAATGTAAATGTTGCCATAAAAGAAATGGATTCTTATGGGTCATGAGCAATTTAGCGTAGTTACACTGTTCTGAGTACAGAACAAAGCCGTCAGTGTGTGCGAGAGAGAGGTGGTGTTTAATGAGTCTTTTATTGTTTATAATTACACCCTTATGTTCTGTGCCGAGTGTGTGTGTGTGTGTGTGTGTTTTGTGTGCGTGTGTTTCTTAATGAATTACATTGCAGAAGTGCTTCATTATGTGATCACTACAAATCCCCTTTACCATAAATGGACTAATATTCACATAATGTTCATCTAGCGTTCAACTAACATCTAGCTAACATTGATCTAACATTCATCTAACATTTTGATGTGTCTTTTCATTCCAGCCTCACCGTTGTGTCATAATGTTATGTAGATGAGTCTCTAGCATTGAGTCTCTAGCATCTCTAGCAAGATCACGGGTTTAATCACTTATTATCATTTAGTTTCACTTACAATTAAAATAAGCAAGGGTATGTTTGCACATCATTATTTTTAATTTAAAAAAGGAACTTTTTTTGTGCATTTAGGCTATTTATTTTTCCGACAGAGGTGATTTAAGTGTGTGAAAATTTGAATTTTTAAAAATCAGATTTTATAGTGAGCGTTTTTGAAAATCATATAATTACAGGTATTTTATTTTTTTTAAACATTTTTTTAGTTAAAACATTGTTTATGTGTGAAATAGGGATGCTCATAATTGATTCACTGTTAACCGAAAGGGTGCATTTTTAACTGACTAATGGTATCAGTTAAACTATTGTAAAAAAAAATATATATATATATATATTTATATAACCAATAACAACTTGACTTCTAGTTGATCATTTGGAAAAGTGGCAGAAGGCAGAACTTTACGATTGAACTGCATCCCAATCATCACAAATACTGCCGAAGACCTATTGCAACTCGCATGAACCCAAGATTCTCAGATATCAGCCAAGTTTGGTGAAGGAAAAATCATGGTTTGGGGTTACAAGTTTCTGAAAGCAAAGGTCAAGGTGCTCCAGGATTGGCCATCCCAGTCACTAAACATGAACATTATTGAGCATGTCTGGGGTAAGATGAAGGAGGAGGTATTGAAGATGAGTCCAAAGATATTTGATAACCTCTGGGAGTCCTACAAGAACGCTTTTTTTGCCATTCCAGATGTCTTTATTTATATGTTATTTGAGTCATTGCAGAGATGTATGGATGCAGTCCTCCAAGCTTACTGGCCAAATAAATATTTAAAAATAAAGGCATGATATTTCATTTTGGTAAAATAAACATAATCTAGAGGCCTTTACCTTTCATATAAGCCACTAAGGATACCAAATGATCAACTAGAAGTCAAGTTATTATTTGCTGTTGTTAATCTTGGATAGGCGACAAGAATTTTGTCAAGTAGTGTTTAAAATATAAAAATGAATTAATAACAACTACAATGGCACTACAACATAACAAAATTAATCTAGCATCATGGAAAATGAGCGTTTATTTTTATTAACCATATAATTTTTAATTTAATGTTATTTACATCTAAACTGATTTTCTTTTTTAAATCTGTAAAATATAGCCCGTCACTTTTTATTTACGTTTGCAGTTTGCTTCTTGGAATTAATGTCAAGTAGAAACTAGAGAAATAGATCCTAAAATAATTGCAAAATAAATGTTTTAATGATGTGGTCATATAAATAATGGATAACAATTTTCTAATAATTATCGAGGGCCGTAATGAAGCTGTAATTTTGTTATGAAGAGCAATAACTAACTCCATGAATATTTTATGGGTCATAATCTACTCTAATGGTTTCATTAACGGCAGTAATGCGCTAAAGGTCAGAGCACTGGTAATAATGTCACATTCAAACACACATTTCTGCACAAATGTCACAGACCTCAACGCAAAAAAACAACTCTGAGACCTGGTAAGTGCTTGGCTTGAGTGTTTTGTTTGTCCATACATCCATAACGATCTTTTCATAATGCGTTGTTACTTTTACCTGCTTGTGTTAAATTGGCACGGTAATGACTCCTGTTTGTGTTACAGTCCAACTGCAGCTCTCAGTCTTCATCTGGCCGTCATTCGGTGTCTGTGGAGGTCCAATTGCAGAGGCAAGAAGCCAGAGATGCTTTCACACACGCACAGAGACAGTACAGCTCACTACCACGGTATGCGTTTGTGACTAATCTAGTTTATTGGTCTTCTTGTTGTTATTTATAGGGTGAAAAGCTCAAACAGCCCCATGCCGTTTAAAGAAAATGAGTACTTGTGTTCGGCAGGGATGCATAAAACTGATCAAAACAGACAGCGAAGGCATAACGATTATAGTTCAATGCTGCCTGAAAACAGTGGATTTATGTGTGTTCAACTTGTAATTACTATCTGCTCGATTTTATATAAACACACAAGTTCTTTGATATGTAACTGCTGTACTTTCAGCTTCACAGAGAGCTAAATATTAATGGCTGTATGCAAAATTCAGAAATTTCTGTCATATTAGCAACGCTGATGGCCGTTAAGTGAACTGCTGTCAACTATTTTTTTGCTTACACTTACACTTGTGCACTGCACACATAACATAAGAGACTGAATATGGATAGCAATTTAAAGTAAATACTATTTTGACTATAACGAAGCTTGATTTAATCTGCTGTGGTAGTTTTATTGTTGTTTTAGTAGTATACTTCAATACACCACAGCTTACTGTAGTAAATCGAAAATATACTACAGTATTTATTACAGGTTATCAGTTCACTACAGTTAAAGGTGACATACAGTTAAAATCTGAATTTTTAGCCCCCTTTTGATTTTTTTTTCTTTCTTTTTTAAATGTTTCCCAAACGATGTTTAACAGAGCAAGGAAATTTTCACAGTTTGTCCGATAATATTTATTCTTCTAGAGAAAGTCTTATTTGTTTTATTTCCACTAGAATAAAATCAGTTTTTTATCTTTTAAAACCCATTTTAAGGTCAATTTTTTGCCCCAATAAGCTATATTTGTTTTCAATATTCTAAAGAACAAACCATCGTTATACAATAACTTGCCTAATTACCCTAACCTGCCTAGTTAACCTAATTAAATTAGTTAAGCCTTTAAATGTCACTTTAAGCTGTATAGAAGTGTCTTGAAAAATATCTAGTCTAATATTATTTACTGACATCATGGCAAATATAAAATAAATCAGTTATTAGAAATGAGTTAATAAAACTATTATGATTAGAAATGTGTTGAAGAAATATTCTCTCCTTTAAACAGAAATTGGGGAAAATAATAAACGGGGGCTAATAATTCTGCCTTCAACTGTATATTACATTGATTAAATAGGCATATTTCTTCAGAAATGATTTTTTCATATGCTCATTTATTACTGCAGAACATACCCCTAGAATCAGAAATCAATCTCCATATTGACCATATTTGGAATGATCGTTAATATTAATGAGCTCAGCTCTCATTTCTCTCGCCAACAGGAACACAGAAACACAGCATCATGTATTCTAAATGTGCGAAATTTCAAGCTTGTCATTGTTTTTAAACACAAATAAATAAATAGCTAAAATATAAATAAATATAAACATCGTTGGGGAGGTTTATTATTACATGGAGTGAGTAGGTTTTCTATAAACCACCAGGCAGAGTAGCCTACTCTGCTCCAGAGTGGTGACAGAGGTGTATTGTGTTGTTTTTGGAACCATAATATATATAAACTATACACTTTAATGCACTTAAGAATAAGGGAGGAAATTATCATTATTGTAGTCTCAAAATGCCGGGTTTTACGTGACGCAAAGGAAACAATGAAGTTATGAGGTTCACGATATTCTCATTTTAAATATACTGATCTCTTATTATTCATTTACGCTTTCACTCTCCCTTTTCCAACTCATTTACTGTTAATAAAATGATGTTAATTTAGTGGTTTGTGTTGTTTTTTTTTTTTTTTTGGATGTAGATTAAATGCTCTGTAGGATTTAGTGCTTGGAAGTTGTAACACTTTCAATTAAAGTTCATGGAATTTTTGGTAGATTTTGATAGTCTGTATTACATAAACTAAGAAGATCTTGAAAAGGAGGGTTTTGAAGGTCTGAGCCGAGTTTGGTGTTTGTAGTTTCGAAAAGGAGGACTGTTTACATTGTCTAAACTATTTTGAAAAAAGAGCTGCTTAAATAGGATGTCACACCCTAAAAATAAAAAATACCCCAACATATAACCTAACTATAGGTTATTATAGCACCTTCCCAACTATGGGTTATTTTAACCCAATGCATTGGGTCAATTAAATTTAACCCAATGCATTGGGTTATTTTGATTAAATGTTTTTTTTTTTTTCATTCTGGTATTACTGTTGCGACTATTACTAGTATTATTATTAATTTTATTTTATTATTAATTATTGCTGGGTAAATAAATAACATACAGTTTTCAAAAATACAGAAAATGATTTATTTTCATTTTAGTTCCAGACACTTTTGTTAAAAAAAAATCAATAATCGCAAACAATGAAGAAACAGAACAAAGTACAGACAGTTATAAACTTTTCAAGCAGAAAATCATGTGTTGATTGAGCAGAATATGGAGCTCTGTGTGCTGTAGAAACTGTCCAGCAGCTGCAGCAGGCTCCACTGTGTCCACAATTTACAATACTTTTTAACCACATCCAAACACTTCTAAAAGATGGTCTTGTATGGTGAAACGAATATAAAAACCACAACATGGAGAGGTAATTTGATTAAAAAAAATAACGACAATATTATTACGTTAAAGCTTAAAAAAACTTTATCAAGCAAAAACAACATTATGCACACATTAATACAGCTGTTTTGTGTCAGTTAAATCAGCTGACCATTGAAATTCAAATTTTTAACCCAACTTGTTGAGTTATTAAATAAATAACCAAATAAAGTTAAAAAATATCCCAACAAAGCACCGAATATTTAACTCAACTGATTGAGTTATTAATAAATAACCTATTAAAAGGTTAAAAATAAGCCAACAAAGCACCAAATACGTTTTACTCAACCATTGGGTTAAATAAATAACTTTAGAGTGCAGCCTTTACAATAATCCATTTTCTTTCCATGGATGCATTGATATTTCAGTACAGAATTGCTGCTTTAACAATATCCTGAACATCGTAAGCATATCTCATGTGCTATAAAATAGGCTGTTAGGAGTACATGTAAACCACATCCTTATAATCTTACCAGCTAAAACATCCCACACTGTAAATAAAGGCTGGGTTCCACATAGTTCCTTCATGTTGTTCCAACACAGATTAAGTTAACTTGATTGTTTTTACAAATTTAAGAGGACTGAACATAAAACAATTAAGTTGTCACAATTAACACAAGTATTGTGTTGATTCGGCTCATTTTAAACGAGAAGTTTGAAGAAACAGCAAAAATACTTTTTGAGTGTAAGTGCTTTACACATTAAACTGCTTAGTAACTGTTAGGATTTTTCTAAAAATACAATCTTACATAAAGCCATTTTAACACAGCATTTTCCCCCTGTGTGTAGCCACCCTCGTAAGACCCCCACCCCAGCGTCAGAGAGCGAGTGGGAGAGGACGGGTCCATCTGTGGACGCTTTCCAGGCAGCTAAAGACAGCGGTCGATACTCCAGCTACCAGGGCCCTCGTTCTGTCCCGCGCACCGTTCCCCGTCACGGCTGCAGGAATGGCTTCTCTGCTGCTCCAGGATCTTCCAGTTCCTCTGTGGGCAGCGGATACAACGCCCGAGTACTTCTGGAGGCCCAGGAGCTCCTGCGACAGGAACAGAGGCGCAGGGAACAGGAGATGAAAGGAAGAGGCCCGTCAATTCGGGTGGACTACGAATGCCAGGATTCCAAAGGACCCCAGAGACAGGACGTCCCGCCTTCCCCTTCCCAGGTTGTCCGACTCAGCCGCATACACACGCCTGAGAAGACACGGCCATTTTTGTCATGAGGAAAAAAAAAAGGTAGAAACTTTTAATCGTGCGCCAGTCGGATTCCCAGAGTGCCTTGACTTTATGATGTCATGGTGGCCCGGCCCAATCTGACAGCTCAATGGTGGATCCGGAGGCAAGATGTCTTTTGATTCGCTGTAGTAGAGATGCTCTGACAATCAGCCAGACCAGTAGAACTCAAACAGAACGAACCGTTTTCCTGCTTTGCACAGGTTTTTTAAGGAAGTTTTGTGAAGTAGAGCTTTTTAAATTCAGGTTCATCAAATGAATTCTTCCACACCAGAGTTAATCTTGTGTTTGATTTAGTCTGGGTCGTCACAAACAGGAGGCCCAGAAAAAGCTAGCGGCGCCACTGCTTGTAGACCCATGTTTTATAGACCTCGACAAATCTAGGTACAAAACACAGAGTCAAAGTGACGGACTCCTGGGGATCCAGCAGAAAAGAGAAAATCCCAAAAATGCATGGGGAAGGAAATGGGGTCACACATAGCAGGTCATTAATTGATGCTCCTCATTAAATTTTCAGAGCTCTTTTCACACACAGACACAGAATCCACGACCCACTGCTGTCTGCCAGGTGTGTGTGTGTGTGAGAGTGTGTGCGTGAGTTCCTGTCTCCCAGATGACCCACACTGAATTTTTCATCACACACACCAGCTGCCCCTGTATTGACAGGCCACAGCGCTGTGTGAAAGTTCAGACAAAAAGATTGTCTTCCCTTCTCCACTTAAACATGCATAAATGCACACACACAGAGGGGCTGTGTTTGGAATAGCCTACTAGCATACCACTAGTCCTGTAGTATTTATACTGTGTGCTGTATGGATAATTATTTATACTGTGTGCTGGATAATGGATAATGTGATTATACACATATGGATGGATGGATGGATGGATGGATGGATAGATGGGTAGATAGATAGATAGATAGATAGATAGATAGATAGATAGATAGATAGATAGATAGATAGATAGATAGATAGATAGATAGATAGATAGATAGATAGATAGATAGATAGATAGATGGATGGATGGATGGATGGATGGATGGATGGATGGATGGATGGATGGATGGATGGATGGATGGATGGATGGGTGGGTGGGTGGGTGGGTGGGTGGATGAATGGATGGATGGATAGATGGGTAGGTAGGTAGATAGATAGATAGATAGATAGATAGATAGATAGATAGATAGATAGATAGATAGATAGATAGATAGATAGATAGATAGATAGATAGATAGATAGATAGATGGATGGATGGATGGATGGATGGATGGATGGATGGATGGATGGATGGGTGGGTGGGTGGGTGTGTAGGTGGATGAATGGATGGATGGATAGATGGGTAGATAGATAGATAGATAGATAGATAGATAGATAGATAGATAGATAGATAGATAGATAGATAGATAGATAGATAGATAGATAGATAGATAGATAGATAGATGATGGATGGATGGATGGATGGATGGATGGATGGATGGATGGATGGGTAGGTGGGTGGATGGAGGGATGGATGGATGGATGGATGGGTAGGTGGATGGATGGGTAGGTGGATGGATGGATGGATGGGTGGATGGAGGGATGGATGGATGGATGGATGGATGGGTAGGTGGATGGATGGAGGGATGGATGGATGGGTGGATGGATGGATGGAGGGATGGATGGATGAATGGACATAATTCTTATTAGATTTCATAAGTGTAATCACAAAAATTTCAACCAATTTTCAAGCTTCTACTGTATGTATATATTGTTGGACTACCAGAATCTGACTGTTTCATTTCATTTTTTGAGTAATTATTTTATT
This sequence comes from Danio rerio, assembly GCF_052040795.2. Lineage (NCBI taxonomy): Eukaryota > Metazoa > Chordata > Actinopteri > Cypriniformes > Danionidae > Danio > Danio rerio. The sequence goes on from NC_141022.1 coordinate 46,874,777, forward strand.
AAAAATAAGTTTATTGAGGGGCCAATTACATTGAACGTGCTTTTACCTTCCAAAAAGGCGAGACACCGCAATGCCTTTTCATGCGCTTTTTGTGTCGCTAGGCAGCAAGTTAATCAGCTGGGTATTGTGCGTGAGTGTTGCTGTTGATGTTGTATCATTTTAATATTTAATAATATTGTGATATTCAAGATTTGTGAGTTATACAGCACCGGATAACTCAAAACAGCAACCACTAGTCTCTCCTCCATCTTCAAAAGTCTCTGTAGTCGTCTTGACAACACAAACACTACTGTCACCTTAGCAGAAACCCCGCCTCTGCTTTCATTTGATTGGAGAATGAAAAAGACACGAGTGATGTAACGCTTTTTCCAATCAGAGTTCACTTTTTTTAACTGCGAGCGCACATTGCGCAACAGTAAAAAATGTGAGGCGGAGCAGGCGTTTAAAACACGAGACACACAAAACGCTCGCAGCCATTTGTAAATCATTCAAAAAATGCGCCTGTCAATGCAAAAAACACTTTCGGTGTGATCGGCCCCTAATATTGTCACTTTTCATTTTTTACATATTTGCAGCTTGAAGACTTGAGATCTGCTCTAATAACTATGTTTATATACAGTATGTGGACAGCACATTTCAGCTGTACATATTTATATTTAATTTAAAAAAGCCAAAGTTAAAAGTTATTACATTACTTTACACCACTTGACAAAAGTCTTGTCGCCTATTCAAGTTTTAGGAATAACAAAAAGTAACTTGACTTCTAGTTGATCATTTGGTATCAGAAGTGATCCAGAGTTAATCAAGATTCTTTGGATTCATCTTCAATGCCTTTTCCTTCATTTAACCCCAGACATGCTCAATAATGTTCATGTCTGGTGACTGGGCTGGCCAATCCTGAAGCACCTTCACCTTCTTTGCTTTCAGGAACTTTGATGTGGTGGCTGAAGTATGGGAAGCAGCGCCATCCTGCTGATAAATTCGCCCTCTCCTGTGGTTTGTAATGTAATGGGCAGCACAAATGTCTTGATACCTCAGGCTCTCGGTGTTGCCATCCACTCTGCAGATCTCTTGCACGCCTCCTTCTGAATGTAACCCCAAATCATGATTTTTCCTTCACCAAACATGACTGATTTCTGTGAAAATTTTGTGTCCATGCGGGTTCCATTAGGTCTTCTGCAGTATTTGTGATAATTGGGATGCAGTTCAATCGGAAAAATCTACCTTCTGTCACTTTTCCAAAAGATCAACTAGAAATGAGAAATTATTTGTTGCTCTTACAACTGGGATCAACGACAAGACTTGTCAGGTAGTGTAGGGTAAATGGAGTAAAATTGTTAAAAATGTTGGCACATATGCATCATTTGTTTGACTAATGCTAATCGGATTAAATTATGATTGGGTAAAATAACTCTGAATAGCTAGTTTTGAATTTAATTTAATAATGCACAAGAAAGTCTTGAAAACAATTTGATGCACAAATGAAATGTAATTAATTCCAATGCTAATCAATATTGAATGTAATAACATGTCTGCGCAGCATGCTAATATTCTATTTCAAAACAGCCACACAACTCTTTAAAACACCATAAACAGTACACTGTAAAACCCAAAAAGTTCAGGTAACTCAAACAGTTTGAGGAAACCGGTTGCAACAAACTTATTTAAGTTCAAAAACTAATATTAATGAGTACTGTGAACTTAATCCATTTGAGGAAACAAAGCAGTTTAAACACAGTAAAACCAAATAAATCAAGAGAACTCAAACCATTTGACTACTGTAAAACTCAATAACTTAAAGCAACTTAAACCGTTTGAAGAAACTGATCACTACAAACCATTTGAGTCTAAAAAAATGATCTATATGAGTACTGTGAACTTATTCCATTTAAGTTGAAGTTATGAAGGAGCTAAGGATTTAACTCATTACTTTAAATGCTGAGTTCAAAACTCATTTCAAATGAGTAAAATTAACTTTCAGTCAATTTTGAGTTAACTACATTTCATTTGATAAAGTTGACTTGGGTTTTACAGTGTAAATTGATTGATACACTGTAAAAAAAAAATCAGTTTGAGTTGGGACAGCATGAAGAATAACATGAACATTTTTGTTAATTAAAATGGATTGAACCTAAAGCAATTAAGTTGTGCCAAAAAAACTCCCAAAAATTGTGTTGTTTCAGCTCATTTTAAACAAGTAGTTTTAACATATTTTTTAAGTGTATACTGTAAAGCATGCTGGGATCTACACAATTCCTTTATGTTGTCCCAACACAAATCGATTAAGTTACCTTAACTGTTTTTGCAAGTTTAAATTCATTGAACATAAAACAATGGAATCTAAGTTACAATGCATCTACATGACATTTAATTATCATTAGATTATTTGTAGACTGCTAGGTTGAGGTTATAAGTGTCTTATAGTCAGTTAAATGTCTGTTGAAGGAGCAGTATCAACAGATAATAAGCAGACAGTCTACTAATACTCAACTGGACCATCAAAATAAAGTGTTACCAACAATTGTGTTGTTAATGGTGTTGTTTCAGCTCATTTTAAATAAGTAGTTTGAACAAACATCATTTTTTAGAGCCTAGTAAGTCTTTCAGGGCCTGTGCTCTGTAAGTGTGACCGAAGCTCAGCCTTTCTGCATTACAGCCCCGCCCCCAACAGCTGCCGAGCTGATGAATCTGAACAAGGGTGATGTGTTGCAGGACTCAGACTGGGACTCGGAGTCTCTGATGGTTCTGGGCTTTGAATCAAAGCTCCCGTTGAGCCGAGACTCTCTCAGACTGGAGTGTAAGAGTCCAGGTCAGCCCTCCGTGTGTGTGTGTGCGCGGGGGCAGTGCCATATGAGCCAGCCGATGCTCGCTTGACACATAACAGTGGGACACATGGTGCGCAACACACTCTGCTGCCCAGGCACAGATGGTTGGGTGCATTTGGTGTATGTGTGTGTGTGTTTGTGTGTGTGAATATGAGTACATGAAAAAGCCTCCGTACAACACGACTAAACAATCAAGACATTTTGAAATTGTGTGTGTGTCTTCATTGTTCCTCCAATATGGAAATGAGCTCCTGATCTCGCCCCGCTTTTGTACATTCGCCTCCTTTTTAACTTGTTTTGCACCTTTATAAATGTCAATTTTTTTTCCCCGGATTTAATGAAGAAGCGTTTAAAAAATGTGTCGCCTTTGAAAGCGATTCTTTTATTTATGTGTGTATCCTAGCAAGCGTTTCTGTACGTCGTTCTAAAAAGTGAGAGGTCACGAGCGTGGAGGAGTTTCTGTTAGGTTCGTGTTTGTTTTTTATTTTGTGTTAGTTTGTTTACAGGACTCTGTGCAGGGTTTTTGCTTTTTAGTTTTTGCTTTTGTGTCTGTCCTTTTGTGTCGTTCGTAAGCTGTTTGGAAATTGGACGCTAGAATCGCGGCATCTGTATGAATTGTACAAAACTCTTGTAAAATAATAAAGGAAGGGATGCTCTTCTTGTATACTTTGTGTTTGTGTGTGTGTGAGAGAAGGATAATGAGCTCTACATTGTCTAATGATCATGTTTTTTTTTTACTTTTCTGTTTTAAAAAATCCAAAAATAAGCAGTTTTCCATATTATGTGATTCATGTTTTTTTCCTGTTTATTTATGCTTTTGAATTGCATCATGGGACCTGATTTTTCCCTCCAAAGACTTTTAACTTTGAAAAGTTTGAAAAAAAGTGACTTTTATTAACATTTTTAATTAGGGCTGCAGAATATGTCGTTTCAGCATCGGTATCGCAATGTGATCATTCGCAATAGACACATTGCAGGATGTATGTCATGTTAAGTTTGTATTATAATTGGTGGTGGGCCGTTATTGGCGTTAACGTGCTGCATTAACGCTAGACTCTTATCGTGGGGAAAAATATATATATATATATATATCGCCATTAATCTATTCTCTAAGTTGGGTTGGGTGCTGGATCTATTCTATGCAAGCTAGAATGACTTTCACCTTGATATTTTAGTGCGGATATACCTGACCGGTGAGCCGTCTGAGAAAAAAGTGCCCTTCTGAATGAAATCAGCAGGATGCCTGACTTTAATTGAAGTTCGGCAGTTTCACTTTAACTCCCCTACTGAAAAAACCAGCTTAAACCAGCCTAGGCTGGTTGGCTGGTTTTAGCTGGTTGACCAGGCTGGTTTTAGAGGGGTTTTGGCCATTTCCAGGCTGGTTTCCAGCCATTTCCAGCCTGGTCTTAGCTGGTCAGGCTGGGAGGTGACCAGCTAAAACCAGCTTGACCAGCCTAGCCAGGCTGGGAGCCCAGCCAAAACCAGCTATGTCCAGCTTAAACCAGGCTGGTCAAGCTGGTTTTAGCTGGATTTAGCTGGTCAGTTTCCAGCCTGACCAGCTAAGACCAGGCTGGAAATGGCTGGAAACCAGGCTGGAAATGGCCAAAACCCCTCTAACACCAGCCTGGTCGACCAGCTAAAACCAGCCAACCAGCCTAGGCTGGTTTAAGCTGGATTTTTCTGCAGGGTCATGAACATTTTATTCATGCCGCCTTGAAAAACTGGGGTATCAGACGCAAATAAGGAGTAAGCACTGGTAAGAGTGTTATGGAGTTTAATAACGCACGCCAGCTGGAAAGAAAAAAAACTTCCGCAATTTGTGATGTGTGTGTGTGTGTGTGTGCGTGCGTGCGTGCGTGCGTGCGCGCGCGCGCGCGCGCGGGGTCCTTCACTGACAGCCGCGCGTGTGGATCTTGTCAGAAAATATGGCGAAAAGGCCTACATGATGAAAATAGATTGTTCCCGGTGTTTACTTCAGTAATGCCACTAATATCTGCATACTCCACATCATAATTCCGTTTCTGTTTAGTTCAGTTTTGACTTTAGTCGGATTAAGGTAATCAAAAATCACTGTTTGGAGCTTATGAAGGCCTACAGTTCAACATTCATGTTTAACTGAATAAACAGCAACACAAGTAAATCTTTTTGAACATCATTTATTTTCATCACTTATTATCATAGTAGAACAGTTTCTCAAGCCGTTTGTGATGCATATTGGAAACAGGAGATGAGCCCCTGGTCTAATGCGCCACCTGGCTTGAGAAACCCGTTCTCAAAGACTTATTATTTGGGTAGCACACATATTCTGAATGCCTTCGGCGGAATTCAAATGAGCCATATGAATGTAGATTAATTATGAGAATAATCTAGATTTTAAAAAATTAATCTATGCTCACCTATAATTATAATTCATCATTTGCATGTGTTTTTGATGTCTGTGATTGTATAATGCTTTTAAAAGCATTCAGGTATAAGAAATTGTACCACTTGTGACCCTAACTACTGAATTATTGATTTTTATTATTTTTTTAATCATTCTGTTACTCTACCTGAATACTGTTTGACTCGGGACATGATAAACGCTTTATTTCAATTGTATCTTTGTCTTGATAATATTTATAGATTGTTATGCATGAAAATACTCACAAATACAGAAATGCACTGCAAATAGCACAGACCAGGGCTTAGTTTGTGCCAGAACACGCCTGATCCAGATTCATCACCTCTGAAATCTGTTTCAGCACTTTGTTTTACCGATCCCCCTCCTCAACCGCCCTCCTTCCTTCGCTGTTCACTTTCACTTTCTTTCGCGACTCCCCAACCCTCTTCACTTTCATCCGCAACAACCTCCCTTTATTTGTTTTTTGTCCGCGACACTGTCACTGCAGAACCATTCCATTTGATCCAACATTATTAATTCTTTCCACATAAAGATATTAAGTCATTTGGTGAAATTGTATTCATATCGCAATAAATATATCACTAAATAAAAAATACCGCAACGTTAGAATTTTCCAATATTGTTCAGCCCTAAATTGAATAGTTTAAAGTGATATATTGTCTGGGTTGTGTATAATATGGTACAAAAATCTTGAAATAAACTACCAGTACATTTTCTGTTATTTTACAAACATATTTTTTTCAATATATTATTTCTTACACACTATATTATTTCAAACTGCTAAAATGTCAATAAAAGTCACTTTATTAAACTGTAGAGTTGAATTTTCAGCATCAAAAAAAAAGCATTGACAGAGCAAAGATCAAGCTATCCATAATGCAAATCACATCAGTAAATAAACAGAAAACACTTGTGAATCACAAAATATGGAAATGATTTAACAGATTTTTTTCTCTAAAAGTGTTTTCTACCTGTGATTTGAGTTATTTTGTTGACTGCTGTCCGGATCATGACATTTTTGCTAATCTAGCTTTTCTTTTTTTTCTAGAACATTCATTTGCTTTGCATAGTTAGTCATTCAGTCATGGATGTAGAACAGTGTTGGGGAAAGTTACATTTTAAAGTAATGCATTACATTATTGAGTTATTGTCCAAAAAAAGTAACTAGTAACTTTAAAAGTTACTTTTTATGGTAAGTAATGCATCGTTACTTTTTATAGTTACTTTTTATTAACTGGCTGAGGCTTGAGCTCATTCAGAACATGTTTTTTTTTCTTTCTTTTTTAATAAAAGTTGCTCTGCAATTAACAACGCACTGTAAAACCTACACTTACATTTACCTTTAAAAAAAACACATAAAAATATATTTTGGGATAATATTATCTGAGAACTTCCTGACCCCAGAGCTTTACATGCTGAATATACAGATTATTGAAAGTTTAAAGCTACTTTTGTTTTATTTGTCTTAAGTTCACTTAATACTTAAGACTGTTCATTGAGACTATAAACCTTTTTTTCGTTTTCTCCTATCTGATCAAAATAACACATTCTCTCATTGACTGCATGATTCATTGTGACTACTTTAATTTTAATTCAGCTTTTCATTTTTTAAAAGCTCAATAGTTCAACTAAAAAGTATCTCAAATATTATTGCTTATTTTTTTTTAAATAATACTTTACTCGTTACTTAGAAAAGTGGTATTATTACTCAGGTTACTTGTAATGCAAAACCCCCAACACTATTGGAGAAAAGGTCACCGGGTCAGAGATCAGTCAAAATAGAAAGCCTGTTCAGTTTTCACTCCGCTTTCCTCCAGATCGGCCATATAAGTAGTTCTATTTATAAATATGATTAACAGAAATAAGGAACATAAACCAATTCTTATTCAGGAAAAAATCTAGTACAATTATTTTCATCGTGTTTGAATTCAAAAACAGCTTTAGATGTAATGGACGCTTTAAAATATCTTTTGAGGGATTTATTTTTACATGCACAAACAACAGCAGCCTAAATAACAGAACATCATTGTCTAATTTATATGAAATCAACAAACACAAATATGTTTCACTTAACAACAAAATAAATAACCTTGTCATGTAGCCCATCATTTTTTTATTCACTTTGTAAGCTCAAGATGATAGCATTAAGGACAGCATATTTAAAAAAAGTTATATTATAGAATCTTATAGGATATCACTTTTCACTCCGGTAAATCATAATCGAGAATTAGAAAAGGAAAGAAACAGCAGTGAAGGGTTCTGTTTTACCTGTTTACTTGCCTTCAGCTTAATTATCCAACGTGTTACAGCAATGTCACAGTGTTTACAAAAAGAACATTGTATTGGCCTACTGTATGAAGAAAAGAAAACAAAGCAAAACAAAACACAACATCACATCATTAGTTTCGGAAAATGAATCAGCAGTGTCTCAACACCCATATGAAAGCATCTGGCTCCCAGTCTTTGACATGACTGGACTTTGCTTCTCAGCGCCCCCAGACCTTGATGATCGTAACAAGAATAGCTTGTAGTTATCTTCTTTAAGTGAAGCGTAATGATGTTTTTGGACTTTTACGCATAATAATCCATGATCACATTACACAATACTGAAACCGCACGTCAAAATAACACAGTCAGTATTTTTGAGACTTCCCAAAATTTCCCAAATCAAGTTTTCAAGGGAGCCCATGCCTTAATTAAGGAAGCTAAGCTTGCCCCTAGCTCCCTCGTAGTTCACACCCTGTTTATAGTCAGATTTAGTTTGAATTGAATTTTAAAACTTTATGTCCTTGGAGAATTATAGCGTCCCTTAATAAAACATTTTTAAAAAGAAAATTGGCACCAATAGCCTAATGCAGGGGTCACCAATCTTGGTCCTGGAGGGCCGTTGTCCCTGAAGGGTTTAGCTCCAACTTGCTTCAACAAACCTGCCTGTGTGTTTCAAATATAATTAGTATCACCTTGATTATGCTTGTTCAGGTGTTTGTCTAGGGTTGGAGCTAAAATCTGCAGGACAACGGCCCTCCAGGAATAAGTTTGGTGACCACTGGCCTAATGGTTAGTGCATCGACCGAGGTGCTCACGGTGACCCAAGTTCGATTCCCAGCTCAAGGTACTTTGTCAATTTTTGCACTCTCTCTGCTCTGTAAGCTGTCTAGTGATGGGTTGTTCCTGAATGATTCATTCATTTTGAACAAATCCTTTGTATGACTCATGAACAATGTGTCCTCTCAGGGAGTGATTTGTTCATTTGCACATGCTCACATTTGTACATGCTCACATTTGTGCAGGTGGAGTAGAAGATTAGTTTCTTTTTCGAGTCTTCTATCGGGTTTGAGTCGTTCGTTCATCATGTGAAAGACTGCAGCATCATATGCAGTCAGAGCCGGAAAAAAATGTAATCTGTTCATCTCTTAAGTCCTCAGTTTGAGTCATTCGTTAATCACATGAAAGACAGAAGCCAATCACATGCATTTAGAGCTGGAAAGATTTAGTCTGTTCATCTCCCAAGTCTTCGGTTTAAGTCCTTTGTTTATCACGTGAAAGACAGAAGCAAAAGAAAGTTGAGCTAATCATGGCTCCATTCGGCTCCGACTGTGTGCATTGTTTAAGCTTATATGGGACTGTCTATGTCACGTGAACGAAATACTCAAATTTGAAGACATGTCAGACGAAATGAGCTGACATGATTATAGACAAAAGGTAAACTATAAATGATTCTTTTCTCTCTTATAGCATTCTAGTTATGACTTGCAACTTAAACTCGTATTATTTTAATTATATTTTGGCAAATTAAATCAAATGACTTATTTTTTCGCTAAAATCCCATCACTGATGCTTTCCTGTCTCTACACTTTCCTATAAATAAAGATTAAAACCCCTAAAAAGAAAAGAAACCGTATTGACACCAGACTTTTAAACAGACGTAGCTTTTTTAAAAAAATGCAAAATCATGTTGGCAACTGCACTTTGGCCTTCCTGAGTTCAAATCCCACTTATCCCAATTCGTGGACTTTTCTCGATCCAGCCACCCTCTATTTCTCTCCAACTTAAACTACTGTCCTATTACAGATGCCAGAAATAAAACGCCTGAATTAAAATAAATTGCAAAGTCATGCAGTTAAGCCAGAATTGCTTGTTTGTGGTACTGAATTTGGTACCTTTTATTTCCTATTTTTTAATGTTGCTATTAAACATGTGTAAGCTAATGTTTTAGATCCACCAAGACGAAAATAAAAAGACAAAGATAGAAAGAGAGAGTGCTGGACTGGAGCAGATGGAACGGATATTCCTCCAGATGTCTGAAGGTGCCACTCTCACCTGGAACCCAGCAACAGATGTGCTAATCACACACATGGACACACACACACACACACACACACACACTTACTTTCTTCTTGTGCTTTCTTTCACACACACATAAACATGCAGATAAGAACGAAGTGAGTATTTCTCACCAGCACCCAAAAGCAATATCCAAACGCTCCTGACTTTAATTTTTTCCCCGTTTCTTTTAAGTATTTATGAGATTTTGAAAAGGGGTTTGGTGTGGGCATGTGTGTGTGTGTGTGTGTGTGTGTGTGTGTGTGTGTGTGTGTGTGTGTGTGTGTGTGTGTGCTTCAGCATAGTCAATGTTTTTGCTTGAGTTTGAGGTTTCTAATTCTTAAATGAAAAAAGGCTTATTTAGACCCTGGGGCTGAGCATGCACACATACGTACACACACATACACACACACAGACTGCAGGAGAGGCTGACAGGTTCATCGCTGAGACAAAGTGGTGTGCAGGAGAGCAAGTGCAGTTTGGAGAGCAATTCAGGAGAAGCAAAGGCAACCATTCTGCACGGTAGAAGAGTGGCTTCACGATTAGCACTGACTCACCGCTTCTGTATCACTGTGATAAACTGGATTACTTCATAGATAAAACACAAACATTGGAAAATTGTTCTCACTTGAACAATGTATTTTCAGAATACTGATTATTTTCAAACCCCTTTTCTGACCTGCTTTCTAAAATGCCCAGTTGGGTCATTTGAGGATTAAATGGCCACTGTTTTCATTTTCCAAACTACTTTCCAAAGTAAACCAAATCTCTCTATGTTTTTAAAACCACCATAAGCTTTGTGAAATTATCTAAAAACAAAAAATATATTTGGCCTCCCCTATGACATTTACCCAGTATGACCCACACAACTAAATCAAATCAAATCAGGCCTTTATTTGTCACATACACTTTCGTAAAGTGAAATTGAGCTGAAAGAGTAGAAAAGTAGTTCAACTTTAGGTCAATATCTAATAAATATTTCATAGATATTTAATGTTCATCACTCGTCTCCAGATCTGGCCAAATGTTGTTGCAAAGCCGCTAGTTTCACGCCGATGTTTTCCAATTTGCGGTCTAGAACCATAGTCTGATTATTAGCGAGTCTACCAATCAGTGTTTAAATTTTTTGAGCAGCACTGAACGCTTCCATCAATCGTCTATACGTCAGGGCCCTGCATAAGCCCATCAGTAGAACTCTGTTATCAAAGTTCCCAATAGGTAAATATCTTCAGTATCCTCCAGACACAGAGCAGCCAGGCACACAACGCACCATTTCTCCCACCCTCTCATCACGTATCCAGCTGCAAACTCCCGAGCCCAAACTTCTTGTCGAGAAGATGGTGTCAATCACATTCAGATACCAGTTGATCAAATCCATAATTCTTTATTCGTCTGAATTTCATCTTTAAAATGAATGCTGTGGGGTGGTATGATGCTGTTCCTTTTCTCGCTTACAGCTGACCGATTACCTCCATATGGAGAGGAGTTGACAGTGATGACGGGGTTTTAGTCCGATGAAGAACATTTCCAGAAAAAGGGTAAGACCAAACAGAGTACAAAATGAGTAAATAACAGGGTAAGAATGCAGTAAAATCTGAAAACCTAGTAAAAATCAGGCGAGGGTTTTTTTTTTTTTTTTTTGGATTTCTTTTAAACTGTCAGTTGGGTTAAGGGAAATGAGTGGGTGGGTCAATCGGTGCTTTTGAAAACACTATTGGTTGGGTTTGGGTCAGTCGAACGATCGGTCAGTCAGTCAGTCAAACAGTCAGTTAACAGCGGCCTCTGGTGGATTTACGCAAGAACAACAGGTGCGAATGGCACTCAAAAAGCATACACAGCAGCTTCTGGAGGATTTGCAAAAACTAAAACTGCAAAAAAACGTAGCTCCTGGGACATATTTGGCGCTCTCCAAATATCTATATAGGGGTACGTTTTTAGAATGAAGTCACGTAAATAATATAATTTGTTAATTTGAAATCAACCCAGGCTCAATGTAAAAAAGGAAAATGTTTGCATTTTGCCTGTTCATTTACACCATGTGTGTTCAAACTTGGTCCTGGAGGGCCAGTGTCCTGCAGATTTTAGATTCAACTTGTCTCAACACACCTGCAAGGATGTTTCTAGAAAGGCTAGTAAGTAAGAAATAAGTTCAAATATATAATAATAATATTGTTATTGTCTCAGTTTAAACTACAAAAAAATATTTAATAAAGTGATTTCATGGACATGCATATTAAGTTATTGGTCTCTTTTTAAACTGTAGTAGGTTAATGTGCTACTTACTGACAACCAAAATAACAAGGTACAGTAATTATTCTAACAGCATAGTCATTTGAAGAAGCCTACATTGTTGTCATATTATCATTTAATCAATCAAATTAATTGTCATTTTGTCAACAATAAGAAAACTGATTCCCATATACTATCAGTGAGCACATTTATTTTACTCCTTGGATTGACAAATGAAATAAACTTCCTTTTCTTAAAAACAAAGAAAGTTTTTGAGATGTTGCTGAAAGTGTAGTTTATTCTTGGTCTCAGCTGTAACCGGTGGGAAATTAAAGAGAGAAAGAATCTAGATTTGCTCAGTTGCTCAATAAGACCCAAAAGAAAATTGCAAACAATAAAATAACATTCATATTTTTACCAGAATCCATTTTGAGGAGATAAAAATAAACCATGGACCATGTAATATGCTTGTTTCCTTCCCTTTTTTGAATTTAATCCTACAATGAAATCTAACAATTCTTAGAAACCGTCATACTTTGAAATCTGCAGGTTTATAATAGAATTAATTCGTTACATATTCAGAAATGTAGCTCTTTGTTTTCCCACCGGTCACATGCTTCTACTTTTTTTTTCTCTGAGCTTTAACATAGACATCATTTTCCAAAATAGGGAGCTGGAATGTACCAGCTGTGATCATGTGACTGTTTACCCCAGCCATGTAAACATGATAAAAATCAAGAAGGCCAGATTGTATTAATAGCTGCCCAATGCAGTAGTCCCTTCAAACTGCAAACCAGCTGGATCCAGACAAAGATTAATTCAGCATTCATCTCCTGTCATTTCTTCCAGCAAGCAAAGAAAGAGACAGAGGGGTTTGGAATCTGTCATGTGAGGGTCAAAAAGGAGAAAGAAGTGAAGAATTGTATGGTTTAGAGGACAATGCAGTAGGAGAAAAGAGAGAAAGAGTGACCTACACTGTTTACGATTTTTGTAAATTATACTGTATTAAAACGTAATATGAACTGAATTTTACTTTAGGACGGTTATGCAGTATGTTGCTGTATTTTAAAGTTGCATTGTGAAACATTCTGTGTAATTCAAGTGTATTTTACAGTAAATATATACAATGCTGTAAATACCCCCCTTGGGACATAAAAAAAGTAGTAATTTCCAAATTTACTTTGACTTGTGTTTCATTGCAGACAATTTGAACACAAAATATTTCATTTTTGGTTTGGTCAGGTTCATTTTACTTGTAAATACACATCCTTTGCTGTCATTCAGACCTGCAACACACCAAAAAAAAGTTGGCACAGGTGCAATTTAGGCCTAGTACTCGGGTAAATTGGTTAAATAATAATGTGATTTGAAACAGGTGATGTAAACAGATGATTGTAATTATGATTTGGTACAAAAGCAGCGTCCACAAAAGGTCTAATCCTTTAGGGGCAAAGAAGGGTCGAGGATTGCCTGCCTGCAAACAAATATGTGAGAACATTTGTGAAATGTTTAAAAACAATGTTCCCCAAAGAACTGTAGGAAGACATTTGGATATTTCACCTTCAACAGTGCATAACATAACTAAAAGATTCAAGGAATCTGCATCAATCTCTGTGCATAAAGGACAGATCCCTTAGACGGCACTGAATGAAGAATCGTCATTCATTTAGCTATCTTCATCAAGCGATATCCCCACATGGGCTCTGGGCTACTTTGGCTAACCTTTGACACGTACCACAATACGTAGTTACATCCACAAATGTCAGTTAAAGCTGTACTGTGCCAAAAAAGTAGCCCTATGTTAACAGTGTCCAGTAACGACTTATATGGTCTCTGAGGCATCTGGGATGGACCATAACACAGTGGAAACCTATACTGTGGTCATATGAATCAGTTTTTCAGGTATTTTTAAAGAGAAACAGACGTTGTGTACTCTGGACCAAATGAGAAAAGGATCATCCAAACTGTTACCAGCAACAAGTCCAATAGCCAGGTTCTCTCATGGTATAAGGGTGTGTCAGTGCCCTTGGCAAAAGTAACTTGCACTACTGTGATGGCACCATTAATGCTAAAAGTATATAGAGATTTTGGAGCACAACATGCTGCCTTCTTTATATATTACAAGACAATGGAAAACCACATTCCGCACACATTACAAAGTCCTGGCTGCAGAGGAATAGGAGACAGGTACTTGACTGGCCTGTCTGCAGTCCTGACCTGTTTCTAATAGAGAATGTGTAGCACATTTTGAAGCACCACATGCAACAGCGAAGACCCTGTGTTGTTACCCACCTTAAGACTTGTTTGCAGGAAGAATAGGACAAAAACACTTTATCACTTGGTGTCTTCAGTCCCTAAACGTGATTTAAGTGTTGTGAAAAGGAAACGGCCACATTACAAAATGGAAAATGCTTTACTGTTACAACTTTTTTTTAATGTGTTGCAAGAATCAAAATTGGAATATGTGTTTATTTTGAAGAAAGAAAAAAAAAACACTAAAGATTATGAGGAACAGATGAAATAATGTTTGTTGCATTGTCTGCATTGAAATACAAATCAAACTAAATTTAGAAATCACTACTTTCTTTTTTATTTGCGTTTTCCATACTGTCTCAATTTTTTTGGGTTGTACATATATAGCAAGATAAATGTAAATAGAGTATTTTTGCTGTGATTGATTTACAGTAGATTCTACAGGAAATTGTTAACAGTGTACATTCTCAGAAATCACCATCGTTTATACACATTTTGTCCCAGTGTTTTGTCATCATTATTCTACAGATTTAATGAAGACGCATCTTGTTTTCAGCGTCTGATTGGACTCATTGGGCTTCATTCTTCCTGTCAGAGCCGTGCAGTCTTTCAGTTTATCTCTCCCCTTCATTTATTCCTCCATCCTTCTCGTGAATGAAAAGTCCTGCTATTGTGGGCCACGCAGAGAGATTTTAGAGGTTAATGAACACGTCCACAACGAGTCTCAGACAATCAGCTCTCTCGGCTCTGCGCTAAAATCGTCTCTCTGTCAGCGTGGCATTGTCTAAGACTCTCAGTGGCTATTCACTCCACTTGAAGAGATTGACTCTCACTGCTGTAACGCAGCCAAAAGCTTCAGTCCTCAGCCAGCGGTTGTCAATGAAAAGTGCTCTTATTAGATTTCCAATTTCAGCTTTGCTCCGAAAACCATTTGCGAGATGGGGGAAGGGGCGGACACAGGGAAGTGCATGTAAAAAGAACAAATCTCTGATATCCAGACTCATAATGCCTAATTTTAATACGCCGCTCGCTGGGGTACTTGATGCTGATTGGACTATTGTGGCATTCAGATATATTTTTATATCAGATCGCTCAGTGGTTTCTTTTTCAGTGTAGGGAGGCTGTGGAACTCAAAGTCAAATCAATATTTCATGTCATTTCATTTATTTGAAAACGAACACTGAAATATGCAGGATAGTGTGCGATTGTCTAAAAATAATTGCATATTTGTAAAATGAACAATCAGCAGCTCTGACATATTTTTCTAAAGCTTGTTTTTGTGGTTACGACCTGGTTTTGCTTAGGGATTATCAAGTGGCGACCTACAATTTTATTGCACTAAAGTAAAAATGCTTTGAAAACAAACATTTAAATATACAATGATACTAATATAGGTCTAATAATTTAATATGGGCGACACAGTGGCTCAGTGGTTAGCACTGTCAACTCACAGCAAGAAAGTTGCTGGTTCGAGTCCCAGCTGGGGAAGTTGGCATTTCTGTTTGGAGTTTGCATGTTCTCCCTGTTTGTGTTAGTTTCCTCCAGGTGCTCTGTATTCGCCCACAGTCCCAAGACATGCGCTAAAGGTAAATTGAATAAACCAAATTGGCCGTTATAAATAAGTGTGTGTGGATGTTTCCCAGTACTAGGTTAGGTTTGGTTTGGTTATGATTATCATGCCATCTATTCAATTCAATTAGATATCTCATTGACAATGCTTTCCATACACAGTTTTAGATTTCTTCACAGCACAGCAATTCTTGTCTTAAAATGTATAAATATATTTATATATAATTTGTAATACAGTTTTGTTCTTTAAAACAAGCAGCCAGATATATGAACAGAACCGTTAAAAACTAAAGTTCATGCACTGAACAACACGAGTGTTTATAGCAAATAAACAAACGTAAATATTATCATGCTCGCTTTCTGAGAGTTGCATCCCTATGATTGGTCACACACTCAACAGAAAGGGCTGCGATTGGCTCTAACGCTCTGGTGCTGTTCACCGATGAGGGACACTGATAAACGGCAGAGGTGATCACAGCTGATCTGTGATTAAAAGCAGACCATCTAGAGTCTGATCCACAAGTATCACTATAACAGCCGAAAGGAGAGGAAAAGTTACCTCACGCCAGCGGGTCAAATGTCCGCAGTGAGAGAAAAAGAGAGAGACAGAAATTGATTTTACTTTCATTTTCTCAATAATAGTGAAACAGGACTTTAGTGTTAGAGTTTTTAGGTAGTTGGAGCATTTTAAGTACTCGCGCTTGTCTCCCTCGCCATAGTAAGCTACCACAATATAGACGAATTTCCCTATTTGTAAACATTCAGGATGCGTGCACAGGGTGGTGGCAAAAAAAAAAAACGGGAGACCGAATATTCAAAGTGCCATGGTAAACAATAAAGGGAGTGTGTCACAAGTTGTCACCGAATGAATGTGTGAATATAAAACCAACTTTACCTTAATAACTTACACTTTCACGTTTTATTCTTAGCATTCAATGTCCACAATTTAATTAACCATACGTAACTCTTTATGCTGAAATCATTGCTGCAATCATAAACGAGTAATGTGTATGATTCATCATAGCGTGAACTCACCTGATATAACGAGAACTGCAAGTCCAGCTTTTCTAATTATGCCGTCACTTTATTCAGCTCCCTTTTAGCCAAAGACGTCTGCAGTTTGCATTAAAGCAGTGTGGTGTATGTTAAAAGTTAAGTTTTCTATTTTTGGACTTTTGAATTTGGCATCCTACCGCACAACACGACATGTTTGCTATTGCAGCCTGTCTTTTTTTGTAACCTGGGACCCGTGTGACGTCATGTGTGACGTAGGTTGGTAATTCGTCTATAGAGCATATGAGATAAATAACGTCAGTTCGTAATAACCAGTTATGATTATTTCTGAACCGATACCAAATTGTACGCGTCTGCATTGTGGTGCACTAAAGAAACAATTCATTTTGACACCCCTTATATATACGTTTATATACTGTAAATTTAATCACACAGTTAAGGAAATTTAACATTTATGGTTTAAAAAAATCAACCAAAAAAAGCTTTGAATAATTTTATATGGTAAATAACTATTTTTTTGTCATGCTCCAGTGTTTTGAAGTATTAACATACTTTATACACAACATGAATTTTTTACCAACAGAAAGACAACAATCAAATGACGAGCCAGTGCTCATCACAAACAACTTTTCACACAAGCTAAGAGAAATACTAACATATAGAGGATGCTCAGGGTAATTCAATCTAAAGACCATCATGGTAACATGCATATAATTAAAGACATTATTATAAAGATCATTTGCAACATTAGATATACTATAAAACTCAAGCATAGTGTGCACAACTCAAGTAAAAAAAAATTTATATATAAAGAATCATAATGTCAACAAAAAGTATCATCAGGGTTTATTTATTATATATATTAAGAAGTCTTGCTGTTATCAAGGTTACAGGTTTTTAATCTAACATTTTATTATTTTTTTAATGCAATTAAAAAAATGATACAGTATATAATTAATTTAGTTTCGAAATCATTTTTTTTTTCTTTTACATCTTTATGCTAAGAAAGAAAACGTTTGCCATTAGCCGTGCTCCTTTAGGATTAACAAGATATCATTGCTCATAGTTTCATACTAATTCTAAATATTTTAAATTAGTATCTACTTTGTATTTTACATTTTCATTTGAAATGAAAACTATAAGCTTGTCCTTTTTCATCATTTTAATTTTTTTTACATGTCTAGTTATTCATTTATATTGTTAATACCTCATATTACAAAATATTTCACATAGAACGACAACTTAAAATAATAAAAGAATTTAAATCAAGTGCATTTTGATGTTTTTTTTTCAGTTAATGTTTATCTCAACTCACAAGATTTAAATATTTTAATATAAGGATATATAATAATATAATAATTAACTTTAAAATACCATCATTTCAATGGTAAACAACTGTAAAAAGCTGTATATAGTAAAAATCGGGAACAGTAAATTTCCTTAATAAATATACAGTTAATCATCATAGATTTACTTTTCCAGCACTGCAGCAATTAGGATTCTGCATGGCGCTTCATTTTTATCCTTTTTTTTTTTTTTAACATTATTATAGTTCTTTTTAGTATTTTTCTCATCAGTGATCATTTTCTCATCAGTTTTATGCAGTTGTGTGAGTTTTGTATATTTATAATTAGCTTCTCTGGGATGCGTTTGGTTCTTTGCGACTTTCTCATCATGACCTGTTTTTTATATTGTGTTTTTGTTTGTGTAACAAAGGTGTAGTGTTTCAAAACAATGATTTATGATACACTGTAAAATCAGATTCGTTTACTTTAATTAAAAAAGAGAATAAACTTGTACTATCTACTGCATAATTATAAAAAATAAGTCAATGGCTTTACTGACTTTTTTAAAGTAAAATCAACTTGCTGCTTTTAAGGCAACTGGTTAATTACTTTAAAAGTAAAGTAGCTAATCGCTTTTTACAGTGTACTATAAATAAATAAAATATGATAATTTACCATGAAGTTAAAAAAACAGTATTTTATTGTTTTTTTATTGTAAATTTTACAGGTTTTAACACAGTGTATAATATAAACCTATCAATTGTGTAAGCTGTTAAGCAATTTCTTCTCTATTTTGACAGTCAAAAAGCCTATTTTGATTGTTCATCATATGGTTACAGTTACTCTGTAAAACTGTTAAAAAATAATAATAATTTTACCGCAGCTGGGGTTATAACATCCGTTAAATTACAGAAATTTACTGTAAACAAAAAAGCGGACATTAAATTACAGAAATTTACCATAAAATAGTGGGCGTTAAATTACAGAAATTTACCGTAGAATAATGAATGTTAAATTACTGAAATTTACTATAAAAATGACAGATGTTAGCCTAAATTACCGAAATTTATTTAATTTTGAATTTCTGGTAAATTGCTGTAATTTCTGTTATTTTACGGTAATTTTCTGTAGTTTAACATCTGTTATTTTAAAGTAAATTTCTGTAATTTGTCTGTTATTTTACGATAAATATTTGTAATTTAGCGTCCCGTTATTTTAATTAAATTTCTGTAATTAAACGGCTGTTATTATTATTTTTTTTTTACTGTGTGTATTATGTTCATTTAGCATAATGCTTTCTGAACAGATGTACAACCCAATTTTGGACCAGCATCTCTTTCTCCCCACCGGCAGGAATGTGTCCTCATTGCTCATGTCTTCAGGCAGAAGTTTTAGTCATATGATGCAGGAAGTGCTTTAGGATCATGACACAGTTTCTGTCTGGGTTAAAGTGTTGTTTTCCTCTGATCAGAGATCAGTTTTGCTGTTCACAGAGCAATGATAAACGAGTCCCGGATCAGAGCTGGAGAATATCTCCCTCGGGGTAAATGTATGATCAGTAAATGGCAATAGATTTTTACTTTTGCTATGCTAAAAGCACAGGATGCTGACAGTTTGTGCAGTGTTTTCCGTCATCATCATTGTCGCTCACGCATGGAGAACTGTGTCACCAGTTACACATGACAGCTTTGTGTGTCACTCACAGTCTGGAGGAGGAACTGGCCAGCTGGACAGATCGTGACACAGTTATTCTTCAGATTCTGATAAAGCACTAACTTTGCTCTTTTGTTGTGTGTGTGCGTTCGCATACTTCACTTTTGAACATTTGTCAAAACTTTCTGCTACCTAAAACTATAACTGTGATGAAGACGGGAAGTTGACGTGTCCTGTAGTGCGACATGCTTTGTTTGATTCAGAACTATTTAAAACAGCATTTTCAAATGCAGCTTTTAGGGCCATGTTAACTGACAGACTTTTGAAGACTTTTTTTAAACCTTAGCCTATGTGTTTAATGCACGACTATTTAAAACCTTTAAAAATGATACACATCTCTTTTTATATATTAAAAAAATATATAAAACCATTTAGTTTTATAGACAACTGTTTATATGTCTGGGAATTTTTTTTCTTTTTCTTTGATTTAAAAAAAATAATCGTTATTCATTAATTTTCCTTCAACTTAGTCCCTTATTCATCAGGAGTCGCCGCAGGAGAATGAACCTTAGCTATTCCGGCATATGTTTCACGCAGCGGATGCCCTTCCAGCTGCAACTCAATACTGGGAAACACTCTCACATTCACACAAGCACTCATACAAATAATCGTTAGGTGATGATCAAAGTAGGTCAAATATTAATCAGATGTCAGAATTGATGTCAGATTACACAAAATATGTGATCTCTCTAAAAATTATGTTTTACTTTTAATGTTTGTTCTATTTGGAACCACATCATCCTGTATAAGCGTTTTATGATGAAACAGTTCTTTGTGTTCAGAGTTCTTTTTTCCCGCCTTTTTCTTTTTCAAATCTGTAACTGTCAAAATCACCTCAGTACTCATTTTCTTTAGCTTAACCATCGAATATAGCCTCTGTTGACAAACTCTTTATAAACAACATGACTTATTTCTTAAGATAAGATTTTTTAGGATTTTAACTTTAAAACAGTAATTTACAGTATTTCCTTCGAGTCACTTCTTGTTTTGTTTTTAGTTTTCCAGATGTACTGTAAGTGTGACAGACTCTGTTTGGTTGAGGATACCGCTTCTCCACAGGGTAAGTAAAAGATATTTTAAATGTACATAATTTATACAGGGTGGCACGGTGGCTCATTGTTAAGCATTGTTGCCTCACAGCAAGAAGGTCACTGGGTCAGTTGGCATTTCTGTGTGGAGTTTGCCTGTTCTCTCTGTATTTGCGTGGGTTACCTCCAGGTGCTCTGGTTTCCCCCGGGTGCTCTTGTTTTCTACCACAGTCCAAAGACATGCCGTAAAGGTGAACTAAATAAACTAAATTGGCTGTAGTGTATGTGTTTGAATCAGTGTGTATGGGTGTTTCCCAGTACTGGCTTGAGCTGGAAGGGCATCCGCTGTGTAAAACATATGCTGGAATAGTTGGTGGTTTATTCCACTATGGTGACCCCTGAAATAGAGACTAAGCTGAAGGAAAATTAATGAATAAATTATGTCTTTATAGAAAACTGCTGAACAGTTTGGGGTCTATAGAATGAGTTGTAATTTTTATCTCTGAATTACAAAAATAATCGTTATTCAATCATTTTTCTTCGCTTAGTCCCTTATTCATCAGAATGAACCCCCAACTATTCCGGCATATGTTTCACATAGCAGATGCCATTCCAGCCTCAGCCTAGTACTGGGAAACACTCACATTCACACACGCACTCATACATGTAATTGTTATGTGATGATCAAATTAGGTCAAATATTAATCAGATGTCAGAATTACCTTACTAAAAATATGTGATCTACTCTCTAAAAATATTGTTCTTTACAAATATTTGATCTATTTGGAACCACATCATCCTGAATAAGCTTTTTATGGTTCTTTGTGTTCAGGGTTCTTTTTTCCCAGCTTTTTGTTTTTCACATCTGTAACTGTCAAAATCACCTCAGTACTTATTTTCTTTAGCTTAACCATTGAATACAGCAACTGTGGACAAACTCTCAGAACAATATGATTTATTTCTTAAGATATCACTACACTGATATCAAACTTTGTTTGTGCTTTTGATGCACCAATATGCACTAAGCACATTAAAACAGCTTGGGCTATGGATTTGAGCGAAAAAGTGGCTGATGTGGTCTGGGAAGAAGCCCTGTCAAGAATAAAGAAAGGTTCGATAAATTTGAGTCATACTGTAAATTAATCTTATTGTAAAGTTTTACATCGCCTTCACTTCTCTAAAACTAGATTGAGTAAAATATTTCCCTCTGTATCTCCTAAATGTGACAAATGTGGTGGGGCAGAAGGGACGTTGGCACATTTAGTTTGGTTTTGTTCTGTTCTTTATAAGTTTTCGTCCAATATTTTTAATTGTTTTCCTGTGCTTATGGAACCAACATCCAACCTAAATACCATTTGGCTGTTTTGGATATTCTAATATAATGGACACCTTTTTGTTATCCACAAGCCCTCATGTTTGGCATGATTACAGCTAAAAAATTATCTTACTTAAATTAAATCCTCCAATGGCTCACTGTTATCAGAGATGGTTGAATGAGTTGCTTTATGTCATTCAAATGGAACAACTACGTCTAGAAACTTTATAGAAAAAAGCTGAAACCATATGGTGACCTATGTTAAGACTCTTGGGAATTTAGCATTTTAGGCTTGTAAATCCTAATGTTTATTTCTTACTTACATATTCATGACACATATAGTTAATGTGAGTATTGTCATCTCTTGTTTATATGTTTCATATGTTGTGCATATGTTTGGAAACAGAGACAATCCTTCTTTTTGTGTAGGGGTTATTGTCAATTATTCTGTACTATTTTTCTTCTTTTTATTGATATTGCAAATTATTTTATTTTTGTTTTTAATTTATTAGTTTTGTTAAATATTTTATAAATGTTAAATAATATAATATACAAAAAAGATATCAATACATTTTAACTTTAAAATAATAATTTACAGTATTTCCTTCTAATCATGTCTTGTTTTGTTTTTGGTTTTCCAGAATATGTTCTGTAATTGTGACAGACTCTGTTTGGTTGAGGATACCACTTCTCCATTGGGTAATTAGCATATATTTTTAAATTATGAGCCATGCCATTTTTATTTTTTGTTATTTCTTGGGTTTATGCATTAACAAATCTAATCTCCTAGCTATCCCATAGCCTTAAATCACTTTTTTTTTCATTTTAACACAGTGAAGGGCTAACAAACACATTTCTGGACATTTTTCTATACTTTTTGTCCTGTTTTAGACACAGTAAAATGCAATTAGCTTCAGATACTGCCATACCCTTAATAAACTATTGTTTTAGTTAAGTGATTGAAAATCCGTCTACAATTAAACACACCGATTTTGATGTCAGCTCTGATGTGTACTGATATGTACCCTTGGGGTATTATTATGGACCTTTTAGGTACAAACTTGTACCTTTTGAAAAGGTACCACCCCAGTGACAACTCGCGTACCTTTATTTCTGAGAGTGTAGATGTGTGCAAGATACATCATCTAGATGCTCTGGGATGCATCGTCAGTGATGTATCCTGGGGTCACTGGGTGTTTTGGGTCTCCAGCTGAAGTTGATCAGACCCCAGCTTGCGTACCAGTGGCCATCACCCACGGATCAGTCCTTTTTATCCATAGCCATCTTGTGGCTTTCTCCGCAGCTTCACAAACTGACTTAATGGCCCTCTTCTTCTGCTACTGCTATAGTTAGTTGAAGACTTTACAGAGTGAATGGCCTGCAAACCCTCTACAGCCCACCTCTATTGGCTCACAGCGGGTCTTCCAGCCCCCTTCCCTGCACTTCTCTTCTAGCTCCTGGTACTTTAAGCATTTCCTTTCATTTGCCTCTTCCATCTGCTCTTCCCAGGGCACTGTGAGTTCAACCAAAATCATCTGTCTTATTGCCTCAGAAATGATAATTATGTCTGGTCGGAGTGATGTTGTAATGATTTGCAATGGTAACTTTAACTGCTTACCCAGGTCGACTTGCACCTTGGTTTTATATTTGACACATTCTATATCTAAACATCAACCCTGATTTTTCCAATTCCTCTGGAACTTGGCATGAATAATATTTTAATAACACAATCGTTCAGAACATGATTGCCCAACCATGTCAACAGGGCTAAAAAATAGTCTGTTTTTCTACTTCTGGAATTTATAATCATACTTATTTGTTCTCAAACACTTGGAAGAGACATTTTGACCGCAATTGTGTTTCACATACAGTCAAAACCCCTTTAAACTATGATTTTAGTTAAGTAATCGGAAATCAGACTACAATATCCAAATAAGTACATTGCATCCAGACCACAAAGTACTAAAATAATCTGAACATCTGCCTCAAAAAAAAAAAAAAAGAAGAAGAAAAAAAGAGAAGTGAATCCCTGGGCTTAACTGACCATCCTGCTTACATACGGAAACATCAGTCAGACATCATCTGGCACTTTTTCCACTGTGAAGTTAACACCTGTTTAAAGCACCTGTTACAATCTCCGGAGATACATCATACTCTTAAACCTTTCTTTCTCTTCCCTTGTTCTGTTTTTGACATTATATTACTGCTTAAACAGAGGTTGTTTTTGTATGTGCTTGCGTTCAGTTGTGCGTGTCTGTCGTAAGGGGATTCACTAATGTGATGTATTACCTCTTTAAATGTTGAAATATGTCGGAGGCCTCGCTGCTCTTTGCATATGGATCAAAAGGTCAGTCTCTGTGCTTAAACTCAAAGGTCACGCTCAAATATGTCCGTCTTAACTGGAATTACATCATGTTTGCAATGGGACCGCTGCTCTCTGCCTGACAGGGGAAATGAAAGCGGCTTTGATCGTGACCGAGGACGGAGACACAAGACAAGAGCCATAACTCACACACTCGCGCACCACCGGCTGCTGTCACATCCCCCTGTTTAGCAAATCTTTCTCTTTTTAGTAAATCTGTGTTTTTAAATTCAGCATGCGATGCATTTAGAGCAGGCAGGGTTTATCCTAGGACAGACTATTCAACTTGTGGACAGGGAAAGTTATGTTTACCAGTAGGCCTAACACACTCACTGGCCACTTTATTAGGTACACCTTTCTAGTACTGGGTTGGATCCTCTTTTGCCTTCAGAACTGCCTTAATGCTTTGTGGCATAGATTCAACAAGGTATTGGAAATATTCCTCAGAGTTTTTGGCCCATATTGACATGATAGCATCACGCAGTTGATGCAGATTTGTCGGCTGCACATCCATGATGCGAATCTCCTGTTCCACCACATCTTAAAGGTGCTCTATTGGATTGAGTTCTGGTGACTGTTGAGGCCATTTGAGTAATGTGAACTCATTCACATGTTCAAGAATCCAGTCTGAGATACTTTGCACTATGACATGGCGCGTTGTTCTGCTGGAAGTAGCTATCAGAAGATGGGTACACTGTGGTCATAAAGGGATGGACATGGTCAGCAATAATACTCAGATAGGCTGTGGCGTTGACACGAAGCTTAACTGGTACTAATTAAAGTTCTTACTTTTTAAGGAAAGTAATCCATTAAGTTACATTTGCATTACTTTTTGGATCTGGACTGGGCTTGTTTGCTAATAACGCTTGGAAAAAAATATGATAGTAACATTACAATGTACTTGCATCCAAAAATAAATGCAATTTCCGTATTGTGTTCATATTACAAAACACTTACAATGCTGTGGAGGTTGGAAACGGGTAATTTAACGACTGGTGGTATGGGTAAGTGTAAGGGGTAAGACAACAGTGTAATTATAAATGTAATTACAGAAATTGATTGCAAATGTAATTTTATGCTGGTATTTTTATATATTAGTACAATGTACAAAAAAAAAAAAAAAGTTTGTAAACGTACCAAAGAATTAATTAAGGTTAGAATAATGTAGTTATGGTCACTTAAGATAAGTGGGTCTAATATAGTTGTTCAATCGAAACGAACCACCAACTTATCCAGCATATGTTTTAGACAAATTTTAAAATAGTTGCATTTATGAAAAACATAAAGCCTTTTCACACCAAAAGTGAAATGTGAAGTGAATATACAGTACCTCAGGCTGAAGGAAATGCAATTTTATATCTGTAATATCCAGAATTTACATTTCACTGTATTCATTCGTTTAAAGGGTACTGAATCTGTTTTTGGGCAATGGAGTAAATGTAACTGGCATTACTTTTTTATATTTTAGTGCTGTTTTATAAACAAATTTCAGGAGAAGCACGATCAGTTTTGTCGAGGCATTATAGACAATCATTCTATTATCCAATCAGCATAAGACCAAACCCCTTTAAATATAGTCAAGCACATCCTACCTCAGTTTTCTCTTGAATTTAGCTTCCTTTCACCACCCAAACTCCACCATTTTAAACCTGATACCTACATAAATATGATAAAAAGTTATGTAGCTGGGCTAGACACTGTACTTGGACCCCTATCTCTCTCTCTATCCTGATAACGGAAATAACACAGCTTTTATGGTGTCTTTCCAAGCTCAGAGCTCTCCACCCTGGAAAGCTCTCCAAATACCCACATTCTATTCAGTCAAATATCTATGAGTGTGAACTTGTGAATTGGAATGTACCTATATTTATTATTACTAGTTACTCAATATGTATACTTACATTAAAATTAATTAATTGTTACAATGTACTTATTGTGTAAATACATGTCTTTACATTGTACTTATGATTGAATAAATACATTTGTAATTAATTTCTATAATTACAATTATCCCAGAGATGGGTTGCGGCTGGAAGGGCATCCGCTGCGTAAAAACTTTCTGGATAAGTTGGCGGTTCATTCCGCTGTGGCGACCCCGGATTAATAAAGGGACTAAGCCGACAAGAAAATGAATAAATGAATTACAATTATAATAATATTATTATTTATTATAATATTAATATTATTATAATAATATAATTATTAAATAATAAAAATTACACTAATGACCATCTCTTATACCTTAACCCATCCTTAAACCCATACCACCAAAGCTGTCCCTAACCCGTATCTGACTTTAATATCCCCAGAAATAATACATTACGAACACATAAGTACATTGTATTTATAATTTGAAGTAAGCACATAGTAGTTAAGGCCACTTAATAAAAAGTGGCACCCATAATTTACTTTACAATTAATGCGTTAACCTCGACAGTATTCAAAACAAAAGGGGATCCTGCTTTATCTTGCTTTAAATTTCACACTGATATATTTACGAGGGGATATGATGTTTCACACTGTACAATCATAAATCCCTGGGTTAATTTGCATAGCATAATTGCTGTTCCAGTGCAATTGATTGGATGAATGGAGAAAATGATCCTGTCTAGCACTGCATCCTCATATTATATTTCGCAGACTGCTATTCTTTCTTTTTTCGCTTCCTTCCCTTATAGCCATTTAAACTGCTATTTAATACATTTTTACTCACATGCAACACAGATCTAATATCAGATCTAAAAAATCAAAACCTGCATGATAACTAACATTATGCATCTGTTCTGAACTACTTCTAGATGGGATTTTAAATCAGACGCATATTCAAAATCCAGACATCTATCCTGCGTCTAAATACATGTATCCGATTCCTCTTGGAATTGTTATGAATTACATAAGTCATTTTAATAGCACTGTTGCCTCACAGCAAGAAGGTTGCTGTGTCTTCGAGTCCCAGGTAGGCCAGTTGGCATTTCTGTGTGGAGTTTGCATGTGCTCCAGTTTCCCCCACAGTCCAAAGACATGCAATATAGGTGAGTTGAATAAATTAAATTGTCCGTACTGTATGAGAGTGTGTGTAAATAAGTGTGTATGGGTGTTTCCCAATACTGGGTTGCAGCTGGAAGGACATTCGCTGTGTAAAACATATGCTGGACTAGTTAACGGCTTATTCCATGGTGGCGACCTCTGAAATAGAGACTAAGACGGAAAAAAAATGAATGAATGAATGAATATTGCATTAAACACAGCCTAAATTTAAAAATGAAACGGTTTCTCCTCCTCACCTTGATGGCATTTATAATCTCACACTTGTTCCGAACAAGCAGTTTGTCAATCTCAAGCATGATCAAGAAGTCCATGAAATTGCAAGGTGTCCTGTTCATAATTTTAAGACCCACAAGGCTGTTCACCAGTGCCACTTTAAAGACACCACGTGTCCTTTAAACCTGCACTACAGTGTGGACTTCAGCAGAACTGTGTCTCTGCAGTGCTATATTTCATCATCAAAGTTCATCTAGTGCAGTCACAATGGCGATATTGCTCTTTACGACTGCAAAAAAAGGGTTTCTACTGTAGGTGTTTTGAGGCAATCTAATGTCTTAAAATGTTTAATTATTTGAAATTATATTTACAGGAGAAGTAAAACTGAGCTATTAAATTGATTTGGAGATAAAAAAATATAAATAATAGAATAGATAAATAAAACTATCAATTCTGTGACTAATGAATGTTGTTTCAAATCTGCAATACTTTTTTCCACGTGATAAATATCGTCAATTGAGTTCAAGGGATGAATGAAAGTCTTTCAAGCATATTTTGTGTGCACCACCCCTTTAAGGCTTGACTTCAGATAAAATATCTTTCAAGAGTTCACACTTAGCTGATGATTGATTATAATGCTTGTTTGGCATGCTGTCCCGGGAGAGAGCCCTGAGTGAGCTCATAAGATTCTCTAGCCCGAAGCTTCCTCCCGTTTGCAAGGCAAGAGGGGAGTTTGAGCTCAGGTAGATCTCGAGAACTCCCCTGCTATAGTAGCTAATGAACAGATAGTGATTGCTCTTAAGAGATAACTATTTACTAGGAGCATGTCTGTGGTGCCGATTTCGATTAGTCAATTAACTTAAGCTGCATGTTTTTGGACGATGGGGGGAAACCCCGGGGAACCCGGGGGAAACCCTCGTGAGCACAGGGAGAACATGTAAACTCCGCACAGAAACGTTGGCTGGCTTTGTCTAGAAGCATTGACGTGACGTTCTTGCTGTGAGGCAACAGTGCTAACCACTGGGCCACTGTGCCACCCATCTAGGTAGGGGTGGAAGGGGGGGATTCTTCAAAACGAAGATGGCTGTCATATGGAACTTAGGGTATTTATAGTGGCTAAGGAATCGTCTGATTGGTGAATCATAAATGGAATAATGCAGGACCGTCCTAAGCACATGATCCTCTTGAAATTAATTTATAAATAAAATTCACCTAACTTCACTTATGAGTGTTTTTCATTTTCATTTGTTTTTGTGTTGTAAGTGTACATTAAATGAAAAATACAAAATATCTAACAGTTAAATAAGACCAGATTCACCCTCTAGTGCAGAGGTTTTCAAACTGTTGGGAATTTGAGCCTTGCACTAGAGTTAATTATGATAACGATTTTTATGTGTTCACTAGAGTGAATCTGATTAATGTTAGCTCCTCCAGATTTAACTTTTTTTCAATTTTTATCAGGCACCTGTAGAGCTACTGCGTTCGAGTAAAATATACACAGATAAAATGGACCGGGTGCTTTTTAAAAATAATGACCAAGAATGAATGAGAGTAAAACCAGTGAGCATCTGACAAAAAAAAGTAGATCTTTCTCATATCTGGCACCTAAACTTTGGAACAGCCTTCCTAGCAAAGTTTGGGAGTCAGACACACTCTGTCAGTTTAAAACTAGATTAAAGACACATATCTTTGCATTAGCATACACATAAAACACAAAGGCTTTTGAAATCCAAATCCTCTAAAAGATTGTTAGGCTGCTTTAATAAGGGCAACCAGAGCAGGAAACACTTCCCAAAAGTCATTATAATTTGAACGGCATCTACGTCAGTCTGTTTTTCATCATCCCGAGGACTCCATAATCCTAAACCAGGCTGTATCGTAAACAGATGCTGTGGTGGTCATGGAGGAGTGGAGAGCATGAGACTGATTCCTGAAAGACCTCAGTGACAGACGGGTCTTAGAGCAGCCTGAACACCCTGCCTCCAGTGCCTAGACTGTAGAGGAGAAATGCCAGAGGAGAAATGGTCGTGCCCAACTTAGCCTAGTTTCTCTTGAAAATTGCTCTTCATTTCGTCAATTGGTGTTTTGTCAAGTTTTTTCCTCGTCACTGTCGCCTCTGGCTTGCTTGGTTTGGGACTTGTGAAACTGTGCATTGATGGATTTACTCTTCAGACCGTGAATTATGTAGCCAGAGGTAAGTATGGCTGCATTTAATTTTTTTAAACATACGCTACGGGGCGGTATGATGCAGTTCTTTTCACGCTTACCAGCTGACCGCTTACCTCTGTGTGGAGGACTTTCCCACCGCAACCAGTTTGTCCAGATAGCTTGTCGTGTATGCGGTGGACTTGAGACGCCAGAGAGGAGATGACGACGACGGGGTTCAAGTCCTGGGAAGACGGTTCCAGAAATCAGGTAAGACAAAAACAGAATCCAAATAATAACAGATGAAAAGTGAATAACAGGGTGAGAATGTGGTAAAATCCGAAAATGTCATAAAAATCAGACGAGGGCTTTTCTTTTTTTGGACAGCTTTTGTAAATCTTCGCTTGGGTTTAGGGAAGTAAGTGGGTGGGAAGGACAATCAACAAAATTGGTTGGGTTTAGTGAAGGAGGAGGGTGGGTAGATTGATTGGTCGGCCGGCAAGTTGGTCATTTAGTCTGTCAGTCAGTCAGACAGACCGTCGGTTGACAGCGGTCTCTGGTGGGTTTACGCGAGAACAGAGGGTTCGAACGGCACTTGCGAGAGAAATTTGAGATATGAAAAAGCACACACAGCGGCCTCTCGTGGATTCGCGAAAACAAAAACTGCAAAAATACGTACCTCCCTGGTCTTCAGAAACGTCCACTAGACTATGTTTTCAAAATGAGCCTGGGTTGCACAATCTACATAGTAAAAGTGCTATGGAAATAAAGATGAATTGAATTGAATTTTGATCATACTGTATACAGTATGCTGTCATGTGTGCTTATTTGCGCACAGGTCTTTTTGATTGCAAAAAAAAAAAACTGCTCCTAAACTTTTAAACAATAATGTAGCCTATATGAGCAACAAAAAAAGTCCCTTGTGGGTTTTTCTCACTGACCACTGGACTACCATTTTTTATGTCCTCTTGTGTTGGAAAAAGCAAAACCCAAGAGACACTGAGGGCACGACTGACAGGTTAAAATCTCTCAAGCAGTTTCACAGAACGCAGAAAATTCTTCCAAACAGCAGATTTTACCCAAGAGAGGCACTTGAGTTTAAAACGCATGCAAATGTGCACCGCATGAAGAATGCAGAAGATTTAATCTGGTATATCTCCAGGGCTGCTTCTTATTTCTGTCCATCAATATTCAAGACCCGATACGACACATTTAATACAAATCTAGAATGCTTAAAACTAAAATGTTTCTATAAGCTCACAGGGAAACCAGTCAGTTTGGCTGCGGGGTGATAAAGCATTTTAAATTACATCTTTGTGAATAATTCTATTATTATCCATGTTGTAAGAGTCCTGCCTGAGGGGGAAAAGCCTGTTAGACTGAGCTTCTCCTGTGGCGCACAGACACAAACATACTGTCGCATGTTGAATGCTAATACT
Organism: Danio rerio; assembly: GCF_052040795.2. Classification (NCBI taxonomy): domain Eukaryota; kingdom Metazoa; phylum Chordata; class Actinopteri; order Cypriniformes; family Danionidae; genus Danio; species Danio rerio. Next base: position 46,905,940 of record NC_141022.1, read on the forward strand.
CAAACTAGCTCTGACACACTGTCTGGCTGGATGTCCAACTCTCTCTGTCTCACACACTCAAAGGGTGGATATGTTTTTCGACTGATGCGCACAACAGGATAGGGATGAAATCTGTCAGACTGATTAGCATCTGTGGTAGCAGCGATGCTAACACAAGTCAGCAGCAGGCCACTATTAGAAAGTGTTGTTAAATCATTTTGTGAGGGGAATTATAAGGCTTTTTACAGGTATATTACATTTTGAGGTAAAAAAAAAAATACAACTAACTACAATAGGCTCTATGCACAGCTAGGCTGCGTCCAAAACCGCCTACTACTCAGTAGGTACTGCATTTGATTTTAAACGTACTACTCGGCCATTAGAAAAGTACATTCCATATAGTATGAATGGAATTCGGGCTTACTACATCCGCCATTTTGACATGGTTATGTGACCTACCTGCGTCACTTGCAACTTCACTTTCATTCATGAATTCTCTCGCCGGGCATCATGGGATGCACACTTCAGAATCTCACTGGAAGTAGTAAATCATCTGGGTACTTCTCGCATACTGATTTTTGAATTCTATGAATTCGGACATACTACTCGCCTCGCATACTGATTTTAGTGTATTATATAGTATGGAAGTATGCAGTTTTGGACAGAGCCCTAGAGTTTTAAAGCTTACGATAAACCTCTGGTAAAAGCTTAATGTGACTATTTTCAATTTTACAAGGTTGTTTTTACAGCATCGTTGTTGTAATGTAATTAAAATTCATTCAGTTAAATAGACTTAAGCATTCATTTAGTCGATCATACGTTAAACGAGATGAAAGACCATTGTAACCACTAGCGCCCATCAGTAGCAACAGGCTAGTGCAGAAACTCCATTTAAAATACTGGAGTAAAATAAATCGTCATATTTTAAAGACATGATGGGGGGAAACTAAATTTAATGCAGTGCTTCGTGTCCGATCTGAGAGCCACTTCATATCGTATATCTAACAGGCAGTGAAGATCGCTGATTTTTAAAAAATGTGACGATCTTGTACAGTTCACCGAAAGTCATTGGGCCGCCTGGCTGAAAATTAAAAGTTTGTGTGCATATAGCCCAGTCAGTCTAACTTGAATTATACAGACCTGTTTGTGAACCTGGTGATTCATTGGAAGTTTAAACTCTGAGGAATAAGTTGTTGATGAATTTGACATTGTTAGATATTTCATAAACATGGCAAGAAGAGCTAGCGTAAATGTAGTGCTTTTATTTTAAAATGGACTCAAGTTTTATTCTGTTCTTCACATAAAACTGTCATGTGTGCAGTTTTATGACACTTACATGATAATTTTGGAAGCTTTAATACTACATTTACATTTACATTTAGTCATTTAGCAGACGCTTTTATCCAAAGCGACTTACAAATGAGGACAAGGAAGCAATTTACACAACTAAGAGCAACAATGAATAAGTACTAAAGGCAAGTTTCAGGTCTGTAAAGTCTAAGAAGGGAAGTGTTAGTAGTTTTTTTTTTTTTTTTTTTTTTTTTGTACAGTTAGTGTGATATTCAAAGAGGCAATTGCAGATTAGGAAGTGAAGTGGAGACTAAATAGTTGAGTTTTTAGTCGTTTCTTGAAAATAGCGAGTGACTCTGCTGTTCTGATGCAGTTAGGGAGTTCATTCCACCAACTGGGCAGATTGAGCGTGAGCGTTCGCGAAAGTGATTTTTTCCCTCTTTGGGATGGAACCACGAGGCGACGTTCATTCACAGAACGCAAGTTTCTGGAGGGCACATAGATCTGCAGAAGTGAGTGCAGATAAGAAGGTGCTAGGCCAGAAGTCACTTTGTAGGCAAACATCAGAGTTTTGAATTTGATGCGAGCAGCAACTGGCAGCCAGTGCAAACAGACTAGCAGCGGAGTGACATGTGCTCGTTTAGGTTCATTGAAGACAACTCGTGCTGCTGCATTCTGGAGCAGTTGAAGAGGCTTGATAGAGTTAGCTGGAAGCCCAGCTAGTAGAGAGTTGCAGTAATCCAGTTTGGAGAGAACAAGAGCTTGAACAAGGAGTTGAGCTGCATGTTCAGATAAGACTAAACCACCATTCACTTTAAGTGCACAGAAAACAATAGCATGGGGAAATGTCTTAATGGTCCCTCTTTGTATTTTCTGAAAAAAAAACATGGGAAGAACATGGGTTTGTGAAGACATGAGTCTGAGTAAACAAATATTTGGGGGTTGACGTTTTTGGGGAAAGGTCTCTTAACAATAGACTGTTATTTCCAAAAAATAATGTTGGCCAGTGGCAGAGACAAGAAACTGTTGAAAATAAAAACAGCACATGCTGGTTAAGAAGGTTTTGACACATTGCTGCTGGTTTATGCTGGTTTGTGGATGACGTGAGCTTATTTAAGGTTGGTTCTTGCTGGTTTTAGCTGGTCCTTACGAGTCATGACCTCGTTCTTGCTGGTCATGTGTTGGTTTAAGCTGTTTTTTTGCTTAATGGTTTTAGCTGGCTCTTGCTGGTCATGAGCTGGTTTAAGTTGGTTTCTGCTGGTCATGAGCTGGTTTAAGCTGGTTTCTGCTGGTCATGAGCTGGTTTAAGCTGGTTCTTGCTGGTCATGAGCTGGTTTAAACTGGTTATTGCTGATTTTAGCTGGTTCTTGCTGGTCATTAGCTGGTTTAAACTTGTGTTTGCTGGTCATGAGATGGTCTAAGCTGGTCATGAGCTGGTTTTAGCTGGTTCTTGCTGGTCATGAGCTGGTTTTAGCTGGTTCTTGCTGGTCATGAGCTGGTTTAAGCTGGTTCTTGCTGGTCATGAGCTGGTTTAAACTGGTTATTGCTGATTTTAGCTGGTTCTTGCTGGTCATGAGCTGGTCATAAGCTGGTCATGAGCTGGTTTTAGCTGGTTCTTGCTGGTCATGAGCTGGTTTAAGCTGGTTATTGCTGGTTCTTGCTGGTCATGAGCTGGTTTAAGCTGGTTCCTGCTGGTCATGACTGATTTAAGCTGATTCTTGCTGATCATGAGCTAGTTTAAACTAGTTATTGCTGATTTTAGCTGGTTCTTGCTGGTCATTAGCTGGTTTAAACTTGTTTTTGCTGGTCATTAGATGGTCTAAGCTGGTCATGAGCTGGTTTTAGCTGGTTCTTGCTGGTCATGAGCTGGTTTTAGCTGGTTCCTGCTGGTCATGAACTGATTTAAGCTCATTCTTGCTGGTCATGAGCTAAGCTAGTCCTGACAAGCATGTGACTATTAAGTACCAGCTTAGGCCATCAGCCATTTGTCAAAACCCACTTAACCACTATATGTCATTTTCTGGAAATAACTGTAGTTGGTGTCTACTCTACATCATGGTAACATGAATGTTTTTAATGTCATTGTTTTGATGTTTGACACCCCTTTTGTCTTTGAAAAATTGTTTTATTGGGAATATTTATTCATATTTGTCAGCAAAATAATACATCTTCAATAAATATAGGGATCTGTAATATACTTCTAGTACCATTACAGTTTAAAGTCACAAGCTGCAGCAGGTGTTTTATGTAGTTTTTAGTTCATTTTTCATTGAAATTTCTCATGTTACTTACATCAGCAAAGCTCTGAATATCTTACAGTCTTACAGTCCAGCATAAACTGTGTATTAAGTTGCAGTTTCTACTGAAGGTCCCGGCCAACTGGCACATTATTTACTCACTAAAGCCAATTTTTACTCTCATTTAGCTTTGGGTAAGAGCTCATTTTGGACCCTGCATTGGTCATTTATTGAGCTAACACTGATTAGAAGTGATTTTGAAGGGATTTTGATTCATGAATTTGGGAATAATCTGTATTGTCAATGCTCCCTAGATCAAGAAACGTAAGCTCTCTCCAGGGGCAAAACATCCTTGTAAAGCAACATGAATTTTGGGTAAGTGACAAAACGCATGTTCAGTGTGCTGAAATTACTCTATTTTGTTTTTGAGTGCCCTTAAAATTGTTTTTAAAAGACTATGCCAGTATGGAAAGTTCCTTTCAAGGTTATAACTCATATTCTGAACAGGCTGCTGCAATCAGATCTGTTTTAAGAGCAATTCTCCAGTGGTTTCTACGTGATCACGATCCAGTGATTTAGCCGCTTGTCTATCGTCTGTAAACTTGTGACCCACAGGAAGAAAAGTAAAACCTTTATGTTAATACTAACAGACATGCCAGGATATTACAACACCCAGGGTCCTGGCTTTTCTTTCCCAAATCTTTATCATCATTTAAGCACTCGACTGAGAGGCTCTTGACTGTGTTTATCGCTGTCTGAAAAAAAAGTGCCGTGTATGTGTGCGCGGTGCTGTTTGTCAGCTGTTCGATGAAGCTCTCCACATGCTGTAAACATTTTATTTCCCAGCACTGCGAGCTCAGAGGTCATTGTATGATAGAAAGAGTGCGCTGGAGTTCGTAGATCCACAAACATGCCACCATCTCACAAGTGGATAATTTACCAGCTGAACCTCGCTCAGCGCTAAAGGAGAGCACTTATGTCTTCTGTTTGGAAATGGCGGGAATGTGTTTGGAGGTTTATAGATTATTATGGAAGTCAGAGGTCTATTTGTTTTAAAAGCATTGTCATTATGGGTTCGCGTTTTGGATTTATGGCCTCTTTTTGAGGTTTGAGGCTCATAAATATTTACAATGGTGATTTTAACTGCAGCATTTTTGTGTTTTTGGCTAAATTCCTCTTTGAGTGAATTAGGAGTTTCTCAAACACACAAAATGTTACTGTTGTTAAATACAGTGAGCTGTATTGCTAGTACAATCAGCCAGCATTATTCAAACTATCTTCTTTCGTGTTCAACAGAAGAAAGAAAGTCATTAGATTTAAAACCATATGAGGGAGAGTAAATGGTTTTTGGTTCATTTTGGGTAAACTATCTCCTTAATCTGCCTCATTGTGTATTTTTAAAGGTTTATAATGTTGTTTGAATATGGGGTTATGGGTTTCCCCCACAAGTCCAAAGACATGTGCTATAGGTGAATTGGGTAGGCTAAATTGTCCGTAGTGTATGTGCGTGAATGAGAGTTTATGGCTGTTTCCCAGTGATGGGTTGCAGCTGGAAGGGCATCCGCTGCGTAAAACATATGCTGGATAAGTTGGAAGTTCATTCCGCTGTGGTGACCCCAGATTAATAAGGGACTAAGATGAAAAGAAAATGAATGAATGAATATTTCACATTATCTTATTTTGTTTCAAGCAATTTATTTGAACCCTTCTTTTCCTGCTCTGCTCTGATTGGTTTGATGACCCAGTATTTTAATGACTTTGTCATTTTTTCAAAACATTGGTAACATTTATTACAATACCTTTAATTAAATTAAATACATTTATGGTGGGGCAGCACGGTGGCGCAGTAGGTAGCACAATCACCTCACAGCAAGAAGGTCGCTGGTTTGAGTCCTGGCTGGGTTAGTTGGCATTTCTATGTAAAGTTTGCATATTTTCCTCGTATTCGCATGGGTTTCCTCCGAATGCTCGGGTTTCCCTTAAGTCCAAAGACATGCGCTATACTGTAGGTGAATTGGATGAACTAAATTGGCCATAGTCTGTGAATGTGAGCGTGCGTGGGTGTTTCCCAGTGCTGGGTTGCGGTTTGAAGGGCATCAGCTGCATAAAACATATGCTAGAAAAGTTGACGGTTTATTCCGCTGTGGTGAGCCCTGATAATCAGGGAATAAGCCGAAGGAAAATTCATGAACAAATACATTTATTTAATACTTTTAAAATTAAAATAAAAGAGAGACTAAAGAGATACTAACCCAATAATAACCCCAAGTTTTTAATTTTACTCACCATTTAATCACTGAGATTCTAAACCGTTATGAGTTATTCAGATAATCTTGAGTAATTTTTATTCAGATATTTTGAAGAAAGCTGAAACCCGAAAATCAAATGAAAGTAAATGATTAAATGCTGACAACATTTTCAGTTTTCTGTGAATTATCCCTTTGACAGACAGACAGACAGACAGACAGACAGACAGGTCGATAGATAGATAGATAGATAGATAGATAGATAGATAGATAGATAGATAGATAGATAGATAGATAGATAGATAGATAGATAGATAGATAGATAGATAGATAGATAGATAGATAGATAGATAGATAGATAGATAGATAGATAGATAGATAGATAGATAGATAGATAGATAGATAGATAGATAGATAGATAGATAGAAGAAATAGACAAAGGGAGTAAGAAACATCTTTCCATTACATGTGTAAATGTTAATATATTCAGCTGTTTGTCTATTTTTTTTAAACTCCAGTTTCCCCCCTAGAGCCATTTTGCTCATTTGGCCTGTCAACACACACATCCACTTTAATTATTCACCTTCAGTCATTTCATTCTGACTTTTCCGAGTGACCAAGCTCCAGTCTGGCAGAAACCCGTTTCTATGGCAACAGGCAGGAAACACATCGATTCTGGCTGAAATGACATTTGCTTTGCCATAACGATCTAAGCGAAGGATTTTCGCTTTTGTTGTCATTTAAAATTAGCTGCTTATTTGGAGGCAGCGCGGGCCAGATTAATTGCAGTGACGCACACCCGTGTTAATGATAAACACAGGCTGCACACACACATCTCCAGGTTCAGCACGTCGCGCATTATCTCCGACCTCCAACACTGGAATCAGATGGGAAATTAAAATAGTGCTGAAGAAGACTGACACATCAAGTGCTTCAATGAACCATCTGTTGCATTGTTTCGCAGGATAAATAGTAGCTTGTGCCTTTTGCCACATCACAATGCGCTGAAAACAATCGAATATTAGATAAAGACACTCGCAGACACGCGCTCCCTTGTGTTACTTGAGCTTTAGGCTGTATTTAAACGCATTCAGAGCTCAACGCATGCAGTCAAAGCAGTGCTACACCACCCAGCGAGTCCGTCAATCAGCCCGTTTTTTTTCTTTTTCTGCCTTTTCTGTCTCTCTCTCTCTCCCCCTTCTTGTGTCCCTCTTTCTTTTTCAATGTCATATCCTCAGAGAATTGTCTGTGTGTGTCTGGAATAGAAAAATGAATCTGTCTTAAAAGTTTCCTTTTGACCTTCACTGACACTCTTTATTTTTTTTCTCTCTCTTGCAGTTAGTAATTAAAGTCAGAATATGTGAAACGTGCAGTAAAATAATCATTACATGATTAGAGGTCGCAAACCAAAGGCATGTCGGCCTGTCGTTTTATTTAAAAACGGCAATGTGCAATTACTTCATTTGTCTTGTCACTTTAAGCTATATTTAAAGCGTTAGTTCACCCAAAAATGAATTTTCGGTCATCACTCAGTTAAAAAAGCTGGGTTAAAAATACCCCAACATATATCCCAACTAGCCCTATAGGTTATTTTTAGCACCTTCCCAACTGTATGGGTTATTTTAAACCAATGCATAGGGTTATAAAAATTAACTCAATGCATTGGGTTATTCATTCATTCATTCATTTTCTTTTCAGCTTAGTCCCTTTATTAATCTGGGGTGGCCACAGCGAAATGAACCGACAACTTATCCAGCATTTGTTTTATGCAGCGGAGGCCCTTTCAGCTGCAACCCATCACTGGGAAACATAGGTTATTTTGATTAAATGAATTTTTTTTTTCCCCCATTCTGGTATTACTGTTGCTATACTTTAACCCCGCCGTCCTACGCTACCCAACCCATTCCAAGCTGGTATCGAACCGCCGATTTTCCGCATGGGAGTCGGTTGCTCTACCAAGGAGGCTAAAGACCATGGCCTCTAGCATCTGTCACTAGAGCACCTTTAGAGGTCAGAGGAGTGAGGTTTACCTGCACAGCACTAACTAGCTGGCCTCCGTTAAATTACGATTACTAGTACTACTATTGATTTTATAATTATGGCTGTGTATAAATAACATGTAGCTTTGAATATTAATAATATTAATAATTATTAAAAAAAAAATTTATTTCCAATACATTTTAAGTTCCAGACACAGCGTTTTTATCCACCGATCGGCTACAAAGCGTGCTTTTGTATCATCAATAAGAGTGCTAGTGAAACTGATAGAAAATACATGACATGGAGAGGTAATTTCATAAAAGAATTTAAAAAACAATATTAGTGTCAGAGCTTAAATAAACGTTATAACGCAAAAACAGCTTTACACACACATATTAATACAGCTTTTCTGTGTCTGTTAAATCAGTTGACTGTTGAAATTTAAAAAATCTTTAACCCAACTGGTTGAGTTGTTAAATAAATAACCCAAAGAAGGTTAAAAATAACCCAACAAAGCACCACATTTTTTGCTTAACCATTGGGTTAAATAAATACATCAACGTTTTTTAGAGTGCATTAACTCACCCTTTACTTTTCTGTTAAACACAAACAAAAAATGTACACAAGGAAATTAGTTATTTCTATGGAAGTCAACGGTTACAGGTTTTCATCTTTCTTCTGTACTAAAAAATGTTGTGTCCCACAAAATATTAGTTTTAACAAATGTACACTACCTGACAAAAGCCTTGTTGTCGATCTCAGTTGTAAAAACAACAAATAATAACTTGACTTCTAGTTGATCATTTGGGAAAGTGGCAGAAGGTAGATTTTTTTAGATGAATCATCTGTTAAACTGCATCCCAATCATCACAAATACTGCAGAAGATCCATTGGAACCCACATGGACCCAAAATTCTCAGGGAAATCAGTCAAGTTTGGTGAAGGAAAAATCATGGTTTGGGGTTGCATTCAGTATGAGGACATGTGAAAGATCTGCAGAGTGAATGACAACATCAAAAACCTGAGGACATTTTTACTGCCCATTACAACACCAACCACAGAAGAGGGCCAATTCTTCAGCAGGATAGCGCTCCTTCTCATACTTCAGCCTCCACATCAAAGTTCCTGAATGCAAAGAAGGTCAAGGTGCTCCAGGATTGGCCAGTCCAGACACCAAAAATACACATTATTGAGCATGTCTGGGGTAAGATGAAAGAAGAGGCTTTGAAGATGAATCCAAAGAATCTTGAAGAACTCTGAGAGTCCTGCAAGATCACTGTCTTTGCCATCCCAAATGACTTTATTAAGTTATTTGAGTCATTGCAGAGATGTATGGATGCGGTCCTCCAAGCTCATGGGAGTCAGACACAATATTAATTCGTTTTCCACCGCACCATGACTTTAAATTCTATACTGTATATTATTATTTTTGTCAAGTGACAAGACTTTTGTCTGAGCAAAGTCAGACCTTACTGTCCTAACTAATAATTAAAAATGAAGGCATGATCAGATTTTATTTTAGTAAAATAAGTGTAATCTAGAGGCCTTTGCCTTTTATTTAAGCATATAATCTGATATCAAATGATCAAGTTATTATTTGTTGTTCCTAAAACTTGGATAGGCGACCAGACTTTTGTCAGGTAGTGTAAGTGGATTGAACATAAACCAATTAAGTTGTCCCCCACAAAAAAAAAAATAAATAAATTGGGTTGTTTCAGCTCATTTCAAATAAGTGGTTTGAACAAGTATAAGTTCGAATAAGTAGTTTGAATTTTTTGAGTGTGTCTTCTTTTTTGTTCAACAGAATAAAGAAACTCATTAAGGATTAAAACATGTAAAGGGTGACAAAATAATGACAGAATATCTTTTTTGTGTGAACTGTCCCTTTAAGGACACGAGTGAATAGTGAAAACCGCATCGATTGAGCACAGCAAAGCCTATTTTGTGCGTGACTGTGTGTACATATAGAAACATTAGTGTGAGTGATTATTGTGCCTTCTACCGTGAAAAATGACAGACTAGACTCTCCACATGTATGCGGCTTTATGGCTGTGACAGAGGATGAATGATCCTCGGGTGGATGAAAAGCATGCTTAATATAGACAGACAAGACGCATGAGTCAAATACAAACCTTTCACACACTCACACATCTAAATGTTATCTGGAGATGATCAGTCAGTTCTGAGAGGTACAAGTGAGGGGACAGAGTCATTTCATTTAATATCTTGAACGCTCACTTATCTGACTTTATACTCAGAATTCTCAGTTTTGAATACCAATTTTTCCTTTTGTTTAGCATTCTGTTTATGTCTTTGATTTCTAAGACTATATCACACAATTCTATTTCATTAGAGTTCTGCTTATTTCTGTTCATATGCAGTTTTCTATTGAGCTCACAATTCTTGTTTTTAAGAATTCTACATAGAGTTTATTTCTAATAGTTCTAAATGATACCATTGGAAATCTGCTTTATTTTCTCCTTAAATTTATAAGAGAGTGTACTGTATGTCTCACAATTCAGACTTTTTCCTCGCAATTAAGACTAGTATTTTTTTTGTTTATATATTGTTATTTTCTGTATCTCCCACAGTTCTTGTTTTCAGAATTCTTTTCAAAGTTTATTTCAAATAATTCTAAACTATATTTTGGAATTCATTTTTTTTCTTATCTAAATTCAGGTTATGTCTCTCAATTCACTTTTTTCCTCATAATTTTTGTCTTGCAGTTCTTGAAATTTCATTTTGAAATTTTTTTTTTATTTATTTATTTATTTATATATTTATTTATTTTTGCTGAATTTCACATCAACTAGCAATTCTGACATTTTGTCACAATTCAGAATTTATAAATTCCAGTTCTTAGTTTATGTGACTATGTGTCCTAATTTTATATTAGTTATCATTAATTAATTATCATTAATTAATTAATTATTTAATTTTTTTTATTTAAATTTTAAAAATTGTTTATCTCTTGCTATTTTCTTATCTCTAAAATTTTCATTTTAAATTATATCTTGAATTTCTGTTTTTATCTAAATTGAGTTTCTCAACATTTTTTAGGTCTTGTAGTTCTTGAAATTTCATTTTGAAATCTGACTATTTTTTAAATGTATAACTTGCAATTCTGAACCACCATTTAGTTGTTATGAGTTTATAATAATTCTAAATTATATCTTGTAATTCTGTTCTGTTCTGTTGAATTTACATGTTTCAGTTCTTAGCTTACGTATCCTAATTTTGTATGATAAGAATATGCCTACTGATTCTGTCTTTTTTCTCAAAATTCTATATATTTTATATTTCAAAATTGTCTCTTTTTTCCTCCCAATTTAGATTTTTTAAAAATATATTTCTGTTTCTATAGTGCTATTTTCTGTATCTCTAACCATTTTTGTTTTCAGAATTCTTTTTAGAGTTTATCTCTGAAAATTATATCTTGAAATTCAGTTTTTTTTAATCAAAATTCAGAGTTGCTCAATTAACTTGTTACTCTCATTTTTTAATGTCTTGCAGTTTTTGAAATTCGGAATATTTACTTAATTTTAAATGTATATTTAGCAATTCGGGTTTTTTTCTTACCAATCAGATTTTTCCTCTTAAATTTGTGTTTATATCTCTTAGTTTTCTGTTTCTCTCTTGCGATTCTTGTTTTTAGAGTTCTTCTTGTTTTATGCGGTTCTGCTGAATTCTCAGTTATATCTTAGAATTCTGAGTTTAAATTATATTGAAATTATATTATATTGTATTCTTGAAAAAAAAATTTCAGAATTCAGAATTTATTTCTCACAATTGACATTTTTTAGATAAATTTTTTTTTTCTTTCTATATTTTGAGTTCGTCTTGGAATTCTGACATTTTGTCACAACTCTGAATTTATGAATTTAAGTTTTTATTTTAAGTATCCTATCATAAGTATATGCCTCTTGAATCAGATTATTTTCTTTAAATTATTTCTGTCTCAAAATTGTGATTATTTTTTTTTCTATCAAGTTTGTTTCGAGTTTGACTTGCTATTCTATATTTTACAATTTTCCATTTACATCATGTCTAAATCTGCAGAAGAAAGAAAGTCCATACATTTTGGAATTGCATAAGCAGTATATTTTTATTTCTTTATTTTTTATAAATAATTTTTTATTATCATTTTTCAGTGGGGATTTTTCCCCCACAGTCCAAAGACATGCGCTATAAGTGAATTGGGTAAGCTAAATTGTCTGTATAGTGTATGTATGTGAATGAGTGTTTATGGGTGTTTCCCATTTATGGGTTGCCGCAAAACGGACATCCACTGCATGCTAAAACATTCAAAAATTATTATCATTCATTTACCTTTTTTTTTTTTTACTTCACCAAAGTAATATTTAATTTTAAACATAGTGAATTTAAAAGAGCACAAAATAAAAGCTTTTACACTCGAGCATTTAGACTTTGGATCCCATTCTAGTAGCACAGTTTTAACCCTATTCAATTTGACTCAACCAATCAATCAGCCTGTAGTTGAATAAAACAAGCATTCCCATTCCGTGCTGGGATGTGCTGAAAATGTCTCTAACGCACCTATGTGACGTGCTTTAACTAGGTTAACGATGGTGAACGGTCGGCACGGCTCATTAATAGGCCTTCACGTCCACTTAAAGATGGCTCCATCAGAAAGAGAGGTAGAAGAGTCCTTGTAACGTCCTTCTCCCTCGTTCCTCCATTTGTCTTCTAGTTTTATCTTGCTCAAGCTGAAGGGGAAGCCCTGCGCTGCGGGACCGCCGCTGTTTTACCTTCGACCCACCGCTATATTTATCCCATTGTGCTGAACTAATTGCTGGTCTGACATCACCTCTTGAAGAAGGACAGCTGATGAACAAAGCATCTGCGGATTATTTTTAGTTTGTTCTTAAGACGGAGCTTCAGGGACACACAGGCAGAGAGAGAGAGAGACAGGAAGTGCTCGTGCAGCTGGAGACAATGTTATCTTGGTAGCAGGACAGGAAATGGGGTCCAATCACTTCCTGGGGCCTGAGAGCTTTGCTAAGACACTGGTTTGAGTTCTGATCGGCTGTTTTTCCACCTCAAGGGTTTCAGCACAAGGGGGTTTGAGAAGTAGCTTTTTAGTGCTGATAATCAGATTTAGTTTTTCTTGCTACAAACCCTAATTCTACTATCATAATATCATATGACTTTGCAATCATTTTAGGTTTAAGTTTATATCTTTTTTATTTAAGTTCTTACACTGTAAAAGCAATTAGTTACTTAAACTTATCTTACAACTAATCGCTTTAAAAGCAACGTATTTACTTTTAAAGTAAGGTCAACAAATCGCTTAAAAACAGTGTGCTTACTCACTTTTTAAAAGACAACTAATCACTTTAAAAGTAATGGTTTTATACTCTTTTAAAAGTAAAATTAACTAATTGGTTTGAAAATCAATATGCTTACTAAAGTCAACTAACTGCTTAAAAACAGTGTCCTTACTTTTTTTTTAAGTCAACTAATCTCTTTAAAAACTAACACGTTTACTCACATTTTAAGTAAAGTCAACAGATCGCTTAAAAACAAGGTGCTTACTTAAAGTGAAGTCAACTAATTGCTTTAAAAGCAACAAATTTACTTACATTTTAGATCAACAGATTGCTTACAAACAGTGCTCTTACTTTTTAAGTAAAGTCAACTAATCGCTTTAAAAGCAACACATTTTACGTAAAGTCAACAAATTGTTTAAAAACAGTGTGCTTACTTTAAGTAAAGAAAACTAATTGCTTTGAAATCAAAGGATTTACTTTTTAAAGTAAAGTCAACAAATCACTTAAAAAACTGTGTGCTTACTTTTTTAATGTTAAGACAACTAATCACTTTAAAAGTACTGGATTTATACTCTTTTTAAAAGTAAAATTAACTAATTGCTTTAAAAAAAACAGTATGCTTAGTATTTTAAGTAAAGTCAACTAATCTCTTTAAAAGCAACATGTTTACTCACATCTTAAGTAAAGTCAGCAGATCGCTTAAAAACAAGGTGCTCACTTTAAGTAAAATGAACTAAATGCTTTAAAAGCAACACGTTTACTTACATCTTTTAAATATAGTCAACATATCGCTTTAAAACAGTTTGCTTACTTTTTAATCAAAGTCAAATAATCGCTTTAAAAGCAACACGTTTTAAGTAAAGTCAACAAATTGCTTAAAAACAGTGTGCTTACTTTAGGTAAAGACAACTAATTGCTTTAAAACCAAAAGATTTACTCATTTTTTAAAGTAAAATCCACAAAAATCTTATAAAAAAACTCTTAAATCTTTCAAAAAAACAGTGTGCTTGCTCAAATTTAAAATAAAGACAACTAGTGTAATCTCTTTAATAGCAATGGGTTTATTCTCTTTTTAAAATTAAAATTAACTAATCACTTTTTGATGTGTATTTATATTTCATTTAAAATGTGTACTTTGAATTCAGTTAATTTTAATTTTCCTTTTCTTGTTTTCTAGTAATGCTTGATTTTAGTTTTTGATATTTTGAGTCAGCCGATTGACTCAGTTCATTTGTTATGTTTCTGCCTTAACTAATGTAATTTTGTTAAATCAATCAGATTTAACTAAATGTAGTTGAATTAATCAAATTCATTAAATATAATTTTGTTAAATTAATGTCATGTTTAATGCAGGCAATTATTACAACACAATACTATGCTTATATTTAAAGCAGGGTTGCCTAAACGCGGTTCTGGCCCTTGATGTCCTGCAGATTTCAGCTCCAACTTTCCTCAACACACCTACAGGGATGTTTGAAGAAAGCCTTGTAAGGGCTTGATAAGCTAGCCCAGATGTGTCTGATTGGGGTTTGAAACTTTGCAGGACACTGGCCCTCTAGGACCGAGTTTTGGCACCCCTGATTTAAAGTATGTGTAACTGGATTTCACTTTTTAATTTTTGGGTTTTTTCTTACTGTTTCGGTTGATAAAAATGCTTTCACTCAGTTTGCATCCTGCCCAATTTCCTCTATAACCTTCCCACAATTTAACTACAACATCATGGCACCAACATCCGCCTTTCAAATAAATCAAAACCCCAGCAAATCACCATCAGGCCGCACAGTAATTATGTTGTATATAGTAAACCATTGATCCCAGAACAGGCATCTGCTCTCTGCTATAATGACTGAGCTGCGAGATGAGCTGATCCAGGGTCAGTCTATACTTAAAAATGTATGCTGTTGATGATGATCCAGCTAAATCTGAAAGCGCTCGGTGTTATTTAGCAGACAGAATTAGCTCAGCGTGTGAGAACTTCTCCATGGAGGACAAGAAGAGTCCAATATAGAAATCGCCACCTACATGTTTACCACACACACTCTCTCTCTCTTATGCGCATTACACACAAGTAACAGCCCAAAGGCTCTAGTCTCTGCAGGCTGTCTGGATGTGCTAAATGAAATTATTCCGCCTCATACAGAGAGGAATCGTTCTTTCTTTTTCTCTCCTGTTTTCCTGACATGTCTTGTGTCTCGGAAGCGAAGTGAATTAAAAGCTCGTTTGGCAGGTATTGTGTCTCTTTGTCACCAAACGCTCGGGGCTCAATGGAGAAGCAGCAGCAGCTGGTCTTACTTACCTGAGAGAAACATCAGCCTTCCTGCTCCCATTAATGACGGGGTGAATGAGCAGCTTCACTTATCTGTCCTGTCTTTCCTCTCGTTCTTTCTTTCTTTCTCTCTCGCTGCCTTTCTTTGTGTCTGTGGCTGCCGCTTTCCAATAGTGGAGCCCAAATAGGATTTAAAACCCAAAGCTTTGAGGTATATATTGTTGCTGTAAATCCCGATATATATATATTTTTGGCAGATATGCTGTTTACTGTCCAATAGACTAAAAATATTGGCAACTATTAGCTATATCTTTGGTTCTCTGAGGTGTGAATGTAAATAAATAAAATTATTTAGCTGATTAAATAAGCTTTCTATTGATATATGGTTTGTTAAAATAGCTTTGAAAGATAGAAGATACCACTATTTTAAACTATGTAATTTGGGGGTTAGAAAAAACAATTATACTTGATTTAAGTATTAAAAGGCACCAATAATGAATATCAACTTTTGTGAGCTCTGTGGACTGATCTGTGTGCATGTATGGGGCCCTATTATACACCCGATGCAATAAGGCGCAAGACATGTTTGGCGCGATTTGTTGATATTTCAGACCAGGTCAAGCTTTTAGCAGTTTATTCATGACAATTTGCATTTGTATAATGTTATTATTATTAGGAGTAGTATTTATTATATACATATGTATGTTTGTTTTAATAAAAACAAGTTTAGATTTGTCCATCTGTCGGGTTTTGGAGACCACATGGCATAGGAATAGGGCATGTGTTTGGATATAACTCAGTTTTTTGACCACACTTTGTTATTATTGTTCATTTATTCGTTTGCTGGAAATTAGAACTGAATTTAGAAATAGTTTTAAAACAAATCTTTGTGCTTAATAAACAAAATTAAAAATGTAGGCTAATGGATGTCTTCAGTGAAGTGCGTGCTACACAGTTTCCTAAACCACGATAAAGATAACACCATGTTGTTTTTAAGTAAAATAAAGAGAAAGTAAAGAGGCCGAATGGAGGAGGCTCATTCCTTATCCTCGCGCTGCAGATGGTTTGCCTAATCCTTCATGGCATAAATTCAACAAGATACTGTAAATATTCCTCAGAGATTTTGGCCCATATTGACATGAAAGCATCACGCAGTTGCTGCAGATTTGAAGATGGGTACACTGTGGTCATAAAGGGATGGACATGGTCAGCAGCAATACTCGGGTAGGCTGTGGCATTGACACAATGCTCAATTGATTCTAATGTGCCAAAAGTGTGGCAAGAAAACATCCCCCACACCATTACACCACCACCACCAGCCTGAATCTTTGATACAAGGCAGAATAGATCCATGCTTTGCTGTTGTTGACACCAAATTCTGACCATACCACCTGAATGTCACACAGAAATTGAGACTCATCAGACCAGGCAACATTGTCCAATGTTGGTAAGCTTGTGCAAATTGTAGCCTCAGTTTCCTGTTCTTAGCTGACAGGAGTGGCACCCGGTGTGGTCTTCTGCTGCTGTTGCCCATCTGCCTTAAGGTTTGAAGTGTTGTGCATTCAGAGATGCTCTTCTGCATTCCTAGGTTGTAATGAGTCGCTATTTGAGTTATTGTTGCCTTTCTATCAGTTTGAACCAGTCTGGCCATTCTCCTCTGACCTCTGGCATCAACAAGGTATTTGCTCCCACAGAACTGCCGCTCACTGGATATTTTCTCTTTTTTGGACCATTCTATGTAAACCCTAGAAATGGTTGTGTATGAAAATCCCAGTAGATCAGCAGTTTCTGAAGTACTCAGACCAGCCCGTCTGGCAACAACAACCATGCTACGTTCAAAGTCACTTAAATCACCTTTTTTCCCCATTTTGATGCTCGGTTTGAGCTGCAGCAGCTTGTCTTGACCATGTCTACATGCCTAAATCCATTGAGTTGCTGCCATGTGATTGGTTGAAGAAATTTGCGTCAATGAATAGTTGGAAAAGTGTACCTAATAAAGTGGCCAGTGAGTGTATTTCCTTACAACTTCACATGATTTGTAGATGTTTGTTCTCCTCAAATAAATGCTTGTTTGATTATTTTTTGCAGCCCCTTTGGTAACACTTAATGGCTGAGCGTAATGAACGTAACATGTTAAAACAGAAAACAATTGAAATGAGAAATGTGTTTGTGGACACGCTCATTAATTATAATGAAATCTCTGTTGCATCACGTCACTCGCTCATATTGTTGACAAAGTGGTAAATCAATCAGTACAACTCTGTTCAGTGCTGAAAACAAAGTGACCGTCGTCTTATTTATTTATTTATTTATTTATTTTGAAGCATCTAAATCACACTGAGATCTCAATTAACTTATCAGCCTGAACACAAACATTTGTTAAGAGCTTCTTCCACTGCCAGAACGACTGAAGTCTCCCGAATAACAGACCCGAGAGCGCACACGTTCTCCCGCTCTCCTGTTTTAATGATGGCTCCGGTCTCTTTTGTAATTAGATTAAAAACAACACGTTATCTTAATGAGACGACAGAATTAAGAAGCTTAATAATATCAGACTTTGGTGCCCTGCTCCGCTGATTATATCGTTAATTAAACTGCGTTTTAACGAGCTGAATGGATTAACAATTAATGCTATAACCAGATTTCACTGCATGACTGGAAACAAAATAATATTATACATTAATGAAGGGGTTACATTGTGTGAATACTAATGATTCTGCAGCTTTTAAAGTTCACTCTTGTTTTACAGAGCTGAGGGGGTTGAAGGGTCACTGTGTTGATTTTCTCACATATACAGATACACACACACACACACACACACACACACACACACACACTAATGAAAGTGTATCAAAGAAAGTTGATGGTGCTGGCACAACATTACCCTGCATATTGTACATGTACTACATTTTATATTGGTATAACACTCTTTTTGGACACATATAATAGTATTTCCTTGTATTTTTGGACATATTTTTGTACTGTTGAGACAACAATGCATTTTACTACATGGAAGTGTATGTGAGAAATAAAGGCCTTTGATTGATTGATTGATTTACCTGGTTTTGTTCACATGTATTGTACCAAGGTTTTCTCCTGTTTTTGGACATGTACCATGGTACTGCTATGGATAATTTAAAATGTACCATAGTTTTGAACATGTAACATAGTATTACTCAGATTTTAGACATGCACTGTACTGTGGTATTCCATTGATTTAGTTTTAAATGTAATATGTTATTTGGACATGTACTATGGTTTTGCCTTGGTTTTGGACATATACTATGGTACTACTATGTTGATTTGATATACGCCATCGATTTACCCAGTTTTGGGACCTGTTCTTAGGTACTCTCAAGGGTTTTTGGACATGTACTATGGTATTACCATCATGTATTTCTTACATGTATCATTTACCTGTTTTTTGTTGACATGTAACAGAGTTTTGTCCTGTTTTCGGACATGTAACATGGTACTACTATAATTTTTCAAATTGTTTCATGTTTTTCAGATTTTGTAAATGGTACTACCATTGTTTTCTATGTACCATGTTTTTTCGACATGTACTGTGGCATTACAATGGGTTTGAATATATACTATGGTACTACCATTTTGTTTTGTTTAATTTTTCAAATAGATATTAGTGATAATTTCATAATGTTTTATTATTTTGTGTATAATCGTGTTTGTCTTGTAGTGTGTGTGCGTGCTTGTGTGTGGTGAGGCGCAAGGTGGACCTGAAGCACAGTCAGCATTTATCAGCTTTATGACAGCACACTAACGCCATATTCCCACACTCTTACTCGAATACGTGCAGCAGAGACAACACACTCAAGCAGTCTCTCTCTCTCTCTCTCTCTCTCTCTCTCTTTCTCTCTCTCTCTCTCTCTCTCTCTCTCTCTTTCCCTCAAACACACACCATTTTAAGGGTAGTACCCAAGGGAGGTTGTTACCTGCACTGCACATCCATCTCTTGCACAATTAGCATAAAACACGGCACACACACATATAATATCACTCTCTCTCTCACTGAGTTGACCTCTGTACGTTTAATAAGCAAGTATGTATGTGTGAAACTTTATACCTGAAATGCAAGGTAATTACTAAGGTAAGCTGCAGAGATCACAGCCAGCTAGGCAGCCTTTCTTTTCTTTTCTCTCTCTCTTTAATGACCGCTTAGATTTTAGTTCAATTGATTTAGTTCATTTTGGAATTGGATGTTTAGTCTCAATAATTTGATGGCATTTCTGTTCAGATTTTTGTTCTCTTTTCACTTCAAGCATAAAACCAGATATTTATTTGACTAAAAACTTGGTTTGTTTTTACACAATGAAAGACAACTCCTTGCCAAACGCTCATTACTAATGTTCTGTGTTTTATGTGAAACACAAAGATGACGATTTTAAAGTGATTCATACAAACGTATTTCACACTCTTAGCGTGTTAATCTGACTGTAAATCTGATTATGGGAGAGTCGGTTTGTTTCCTCCTGGTCCATACAGTATGTAGAATTGTTTAGATGTGTGCCTGATGAAAAAAGGTGGGATTTCCTCAGTAAGTCTTGGTTCCTCCCATCTTTTTTCTGTGCCGTTGCTGTTTGTTTTGCATACTGTGGAGATTGAACAAGCTCTATTCTCTGTTTTGAAACAATATATATTGTGAAAAGCACCATAGAAAAAATGAATTCAAAGTTTGTGTACATTATGATAACATTTTTGGCCTATTGTGCATCCATATTGTGTAAACAGGAGTGTGTTGATGGGAAAATTACACTTTGGCTCAGAATATAGACCAATGGCTTGTTTCCATTGAGTTGTATGGTAAGGTAAGGGTCGGTACTAGTCATCCTTATCAGACTTGCGTTTCCACTGCCAAAAGGGTACCTATGGTTGGCATGGTGCACGACAGAAGGTTTCAGTCGACGTCATTCTCGCTAATCACAAAATAATTATGCCTTATAGACATAAATAATTCTGTATAAATGTTCATTACTAACCTTTCTATAACCATGATGGGATTATATGTTCAGCTCAATGATGCAAAATAGCCTACTGTATTGTCTGTGATTATATAAAATAAATAAATAAATACAACATATAAGAACACATACAGCCCCTTACAGTCTCCGATATGTTACCAATTACAGAAAAACTACACACAGCTTACATTAAGTCCTTATTTGGGTTCAAAAACAACATGCAACATACAGTACAGCCCAGTCAGTGCAAACCTCTCATCTACATCTTTAATCTGCACCAGCACATATAACATTAACATTTTGTTAGATAGTAATTCCGTGATTCCGAGTTCATAATAGTCCAGAAGGAGATGAAAATAGTTAAACATCACAGTTTGTTTATGTTTTAGGTTGCTGAAAGAATCATTTGCTTCTTTGTTTTTTTTTTCAGGCTTCACTCTCGCATGTTCATTTCTAAAACGATCGGATGTCAAAAGCACTTCAATAATCACATGCACGTTATTAGCTTCAGCTCAAGAAGTTTGTTATTTCAATTATAGATGCACACACGAGCGATCTCGAGAAAGCAAAACCGCCTGTGCTTTAGATGGCCTTGTGAACAACAACTGGACACAGGGTAGATTCTGCTCTTCTTCTTGGCTTTGTGGCTGTTCATCAAGACGACGACAAGGTTTGTTGAAGCTCTGGTCGACCAGAGATCTTGCTACAAAAACTGCTAGTCTATTTCGGTTAAATATATACTAGATTGCTATAGCATGCTACATATGCAGATGTACTAGATACAGCCTAGTGTACATAAATGTTTGTGTGCTACTTTTACAGATGCACTAGTTACAGCCTACTGTAAAAAACTGTTAGTGTGCTACATTTACAGAGATACACTAGATACAGCCTACTGTACATACAGTGAGTGATAGTTCAAAATGGCCACTACCGCTGCGTGTGACGCTGCCACGGGGAAAAGGGATTACGAAAATGTGTTTAACAGCAGTTTGAGACAATGCCACCAGGGGGCACAAGGGAGGGGATGCCAATGGACAGAAAATACAGTATATTGAAATAAGGCATTATAATTCCTTCATAAATCATTAAAAACTTGTTGACAAACTGTAAAAAGGATTCCTTTTGGAAATCAAACAAAAGAAATAAAAGACAACTAAAATTAAATTAATTATTAATTATTAAAGCAGAGTTTACAACCCATTACAACCTTTATAAATTTACTATATAAAGTCTATGTAAAGAATGGTTAATGTGCTATGTTTACAGGTGATCTTGATACAGCCTACTGTAAAGAACAGTTAGTGTGCTACATTTACAGATACACTAGATAGAGCCTACTGTATATAAATGTTAGTGCACTACATTTACTGATGTATACACAGCCTACTATTAAGAACATTTATTGCACTATATTTACAAAAATACTCGATTCAGCTAAATCAATAAGAGTGCAGTACCAAGAACATCTGAACAACTGCTAGTTTGCTAGCCAACAATAGCTAAACCGCTAAACATTTTTGTTAGTAGGCGTATGCTACATAACTATGACAAACTGTTAAGCATTTAAAAGTGCGGCTGGATGAAACATTCACAAAATTCCTATAAAGAGAGAGACTGTAACAAACCTGCTAGCCATAATGTGCTGCTAGATTGCTTTACCGTAAAGTGCTTCCAGTGCTTTAGCCTGTTCAATTGCTAAATTTCTGGATTTCTATACTAGACTGAACTGCTATTGTGCTATATTTTTATGAAGGTATATTTATACAGGAAACTGCTAGTGCTACATTTAAATGCAAAATGTGCTGTTAGATTACTGTACTGCAAGCAGTAGCAGTAGCAGCGGGGGTGGTGGCAGTGGTGGTGGCAGTAGCAGTAGTAGTAGTAATCATTGTAGCAGCAGGAGCAGTAGAAGAAGCAGGAGCAGCTGTAGCTGTTGTTGTTGTTGTAGTGGTTGTACTTATATTATTTTTAATTGTTGTGGTTGTTGTATTTGTATTATTTTTAGTTGCTGTTGTTACTGTTATTTTTACTGTCGTTATCAGTGTTGGGCAGTAGTGATAAAAGTAGTGATGCTACTAGCTTAACTACGTTTCTTAACTACTTTCTAAATCAAATATCTTTATTTACCTTGCAATATTTACCTTTATAAATTACTATAGTATTTTAAATGTGTAACTATAATTTCTTTCTGTTTGGTACAGCATATTATTTACAGTAATAATTGAACTGAACATTTATGCCTCATATGTTTCATTGACAGTTTTATTGACCACTAAGATATGATTGACTTGGATTTAAGTTGTTTTAATATAAAAATGAAAACTGCAAAAATAGGTTAGATGTAGCTAAGATACTTTTGCCAGGTAGTTTTTAGCTCAGCTTGCATCCCAGGTTGTTGCTAGATCAGATATGGTTGCGGCCGGAAGTTAGCGAGAATTATTTATAATATTTATTAAATTTTTCATCAATTGTATTTTATTAACGTCTACCCCCACCCCAACTCTAAACCCAACCATCACAGTAACACAAAAACATTAGTTGTACCGAGTATTATTTAAGCTATCTATTAAAAATACACAATAAACGCCTACCCCCACACCAATCCTAAACCCAACCGCCACATTACTGTAAAAATATTAATCATTGTTGTACATTGTCATAAAAAATGCTGCTATATTGATGTGCATATCGCACTTCCAGCCGACCAGGTATCTGATCTAGACTTCACCGAGTGCCCAGAGGGTAGCTTTCAGTGTAGTTAAGCTATTTTTTAAGTAGAATAGCTGATATCTTAGCTCACTACATTTTTTAAGTAACTTGCCCAACATTGATCACTACAATTGTTGTTATTCCCCACCACTGATTGGTTTTGCTTTATTAGTTTATTCTGAAAAATTGTCATATGTCACTCTCTCTCTCTCTCTCTCTCTCTCTCTCTCTCTCTGTCTGTCTCTCTCTCTCTCTCTCTATATATATATAAACAGTTATAGAAGAGATATATATATATATATATATATATATATATATATATATATATATATATATATATATAAATCTAACAAAAATATCTATATAATTTCTAGTATAGCCATTAAAATAGTTTTTTTTTTTAAATATTGCTATACAACTAAGTACTGACAGTCTGTTGGATTACGTAAACAATTGGTAGTAAAAAGCCCTATAAAGAGCCGTTATAGTGGATTACATAACTATAAAAGGTCTGTTGGAGCACTACATAACCATAATAAACTGCTATTTAACTAAAGCTATGCTGCTAGGATGGGAATAGTTTCTAAGATCTACATTTGAGTCAGATTAGAAGTTTAAAGGGTTTAATGAGGAGTGAGTGGGCGAGTCCACACTATAGTTTAATTACCATTATCGTCAAGCCTTAAGTGTTAAGAGAACAAAAGACCAAATGTAGCATAAATGGCAAATTATTACCAGATCTTTTAGGATTTAACGAACACCGTGAATACATTCAGATGAATTAATGATGATTAGAAGTCTGTTGGAGTAAAGGTTTATTTTTAGACCGGTTGCTGTGCTGGGTTTGAAGTCATCTGGTCTTCGGTGGTGGGGGTGAGCGGGGTTTTGGAAAGAAGGGGATGTCAGGACGTTGCATCAAGGCAGAGTCCTCAGAGAAAAGACAGTATTCCCACAGGTTTCCTCCCTCCCTTTCTCTGTCTCTGTCTTTCTGCCTCTCTCCAGAGAACATGACCATGCTAATGAGCCTTTTGTTCACTGCAACCATGACATGCTGAGAGAAGCTTGCTCTTGCCCATTCACGGATATTATCATACACACGCAATGCATGTTGACTTGGACTTTGCTTAGCATTTAGTGCACTCTTGAAAATAAAGGGTTTTTTATTCGCATTGCTGGTTCCATGAACAACAATCCTTTCTATTGTACGAAATATTTTTTATAGCTGTTTACATTCTGCAAATATTTTTCACTGTGGGAAAAAAATCTATTAAGAACTGTTTATCAATTCTTTCCTTCAAATAATGGAACAATATTCAATCAAAAATATGTTTCCTGTTTGTCCAAACTACTTATTTCAAGGGTCACAAAACAACAAAACACATTTTTTGAGATGTTGACAGACATATATATATGTCCTACATTGCTAAAAACACTATTAGAACACATATATTTAATCAAAAAGTGAAAATTGGTTGTTTTTGCGTTGTTTAGAGCAAATTGGTTCTTCCAGTTTAAAAATTTTTTTTGAAGTTGGGTCATGGCCATGCAATCATTTTTTGACATTCCAGTGTGCAGATTGGCTGCCTGTACCAGCTTGTACAACGTGACATCTTTCATTCATTCATATGAAAGATTTGGTTCCAATCAGCGCTCTCTATTGTGAATGAGGTGCAACTTCATCTTCATTAACATGCATGTTACAGCTTCGAAGACCTTTATTTGTTTTTACCTGTTAGTGTTCAGACAGCAGAGATACACCACATTGTGTTGCCAACCGTAATTAAAACAAGTGGAAGAAGAAGAATTGTTCGGAGACATGGGTCATCAGTCTTGTGTTTGTTTCCATTTTCCTGCTATGAGAGCACAACTGGCTTGTGGGCTCATATTTGTGGATTACAGTAGTCTGCTAACACGTGACAAAACTATGTTTGTAAGGAACATTATTTACCCGAGGGCTTTTTGCATCTGGAAATTGTGAAATCCGGATTTGCCACTCCTCTCCTTTTAAAAAAAGATGCAGTTCCAGTTGGTGTTGATTGTCCTGTCTATACGAATTTGGTAGTGTGTGGTCATTGTTTTTTATTTTTATTCAGATGGCAAAGTTAGTTATTATTGTCAGCAGTATTCTTTTAGTTTTTAAAGACATACCTTAGTCAAAATGATTTAGTTACTAAGCTTACAGTATGTTAATATCACTACAATTTTAAAGACTGAAAGATCCACTGTAAATGCTGCTCTAAGAATGTAAACGTAAACACCTTAATGAAACTATTACCGTCGTGTAGGATTTTCGCCGCGTATGTTTGACACACTGCAGTTCACAAAGTTCACAAATTAAGATTGAGACATGGAGGGAGGAGGAAATGTGGATAGCATGGTGACGCAATGACGTTAATCAAATTATGATCTATAACCACATGTAAAACGGGATCATGGAAGGAACATTCAAAAAGCAACTCATGTAAACACCTTACGTCTTATTCGCATTAAGCCAAATAATTTGATTACTGATGTCCATATCAATGTAGTCACTGTTTATCTCTAGTTCATCTGTGTTTGTGTTGCCACTGTGTAAATCAGTCCTGAAACTCCCCTTTTCATGCGCATCCTTCTCTCTTTCGCCACTTGACACTGCCACCTAAACAAAGCTGGAATTACCCACTTTTCTGCCTTTTTTCAAATTAGAGGTGTGAAAACAACCCTGATGTGACTGTTGGGGGAAGGGGAGTGTTTAAAAACTAATAAGGTAACTTAGGCCCGATCCCAGTTCTACCCCTTAGCCCTTCCCCTCACCCCTAGCCCTCATTTTGCGCATTCACGTCAAGGGGTTGGGGTGTCCCAATTCTCTTTAGCTTGAAGGCGTAGGGCTAAAGGGAACAGGTGAATAGCCCTTCGAACGAACATTTTTCTGGACTACACTAGAAACCAAGGGGTACACCAGCCACGACGGCAGTATTGCTGATCCCGGAAGTAAGGAGATCCACATATTAGTATTTTTTTGTCATTATTACGAATTTTTACGGCAAACAAACACGTTTTAATATATGCAAAACCACTTCCGTGTTTTACTGTCATGCTTTTTAAATTATAAACAATTAGGAAATCACTACTGTCTAATTAAGAAATTAAATAATTTCCCAGTGCATCATATTGGCCTCCACTGTTCGTTGAGAGGGTAAGTTGCCTATTTTTTAATTTGGATAATGGAGAGGGGCAAATGTTGTGGGAGTAGTCAAAATCGTTACTAATTATTCAATGACATTAATATTGATGAGATGCATGATGAGTTGAACCACTGACAACCTTATTCAAATCAATGGCCACAACAAGTAACCACATGATGTGCCTACAAATCACAGTTTTCCCTTAGAGAAGTCCTCCATTTGCATGCAAGCAACTCACCCTTGAGAGTTGTTTCAGATGTGATGCAATATGCAGGGCTGTTTTGGAGTTGTGCAATACATTAATAATTGTCATCAGGTTTGTAAGTTGCTGAATAATGGATACGAATGATGACACAGTTCTGCTGGTAACTAGTTAATGAGGAGATCTGGCATCGTTGACAGCCTCTCCAGTGAGAGATTTAGCAATAGTATTTTTATAACTAGCAATTAATTCTTGCACTAATGCCTAAGCTAGGGTTTGGGACTGAATCAAACTTTGGTTAAAAAACAGAAATGAATCATACTGTACCTCAAACTATGCAGCTTATTAAGATGAGGGGATCTGATATGCATGTAGGTGAGCTAGTGGCTGGATAAATATTTGCCACATGTTTAAACAAATTCCATAGATTTATTTGAATGAGCTACATTGGTGATATCTAGGGATAACTAGGGTGGGCTATTTTGACTTGAATCACTTAGTCCAGCAGACAACAAATCTAGCTTTCACCAGCAATTGCTCAAAAAACTTTAGCAAATTAAAAGGAAAGCCAAGTAGCCAACCATATTGTAATGGTAAACATATAGAAAATGGGCAAGAACCACATTTTTTTTAAATCCTCCACAATTGTCTTTGCTATCCATGTATGTATTCACTCATTAATGCATTTATGTGTTTATGTATGCATTTATTTAATCCATGCATACATGCATTAGAATCACATTCTTTGTTATAAACAAGGTAATGGTAATAACAAAATCATAAAACTAAAACCATTTCCGTCATTCATGCATGCATGTTTGTATGAATTTGATGCATTGTTAAGTGTCTTCCTTGTTCCTTTTGGTGGTTTACCCTTCATGTAATTATTTGATTAGTTTGCACACCTGTTCTGTTTCTCTTTAATTGTTCCCTGGTGCATTTAGTTCTCTGAATTTAACTCGGTTCATGCTCAGCTGTTGTCTCTGTTAGTTTATGTATGTGTTGTCTGATTGTACAGATTGCCTGATTTAATTTTATTAAAGGCTAATATTGTGTTTATCATCAACTTTGTGTGTTCCTGGATGATACCATAACCTAAATGCCTATGCCCCAGGCTGTGTTTAATTGGCCACAATTTCCCAGTGAGATTACAATAATATAACTTTCTTTTTTTTTTCCTTTTTTTTATAAAGTTTATCTAATATTGTATTAAACTTACTATATACAGTATGTAGGACTTTTATTTTGAAAATGAGCAATAAAGGGAAACTAAAATGTAGCCGTTTTGGGAACAAGCTTGTGAGAATGCAAAATGCTGGATATACAGATTATAAATGTATTCAATACCACCCCAAGAATCACAATTTATAATTGTATGTTTGCAATGATGTACCAAACACATGTAAACTGCTAAATGTATGTTTTTATTGCACGTTTATGCATCATGTCATATCACTCAGCTCTGGAGTAAAAGGATGACAATAAACACACTGCATAAAACACATACTGTGGTTGAGATTAACTCCTAATGTTGCTAGTTAACATAATGGATTTTTTCAGCACATCCCATAATTTCTAAAATATCAGCCTCTACCAAATGGTAGATATGTCGGTTTATGGTAAAAGTACCGAACTTACTGTAATACATATACTATGTCAAATCTGAAAATATGAAGTGTAAGACCAATTTATTAATAAAAAAATTCAAATTAAAACATTTTTAATACTAATTAATTAATTTATTCATTCATCTCTGGGAAACATCCACACACACACACACACTATGGACCATTTAGCCTACCCAATTCACCTGTACCACATGTCTTTGGACTGTGGGGGAAACCGGAGCAAACCCACGCAAACGCAGGGAGAACATGCAAACTCCTCACAGAAACGCCATCTGAGCAGAGGTTCGAACCAGCGACCCAGCGACCTTCTTGCTGTGAGGCAGCAGCACTACCTACTGTGCCACTACGTCGTCTAATTAATTTATTAATTTTTGGAAGTATGCTATAACATATTTTAGATTCTCATTTAACGTGTTTTCTTGTTTTTGTTTTTTGTTTTGTTTTTTGTTGTTTTTACAATAAAACCAAAATTAAGTGTACTAGTGCGAATGGGGTGTTTGTTTGATTTTTTGATTTTTATTTATTTTTTATTTTTTGTAAACCAACAATGCTGTGTGTGTAAACCAATATTTAAAACAGTCATTTTTTTAAAAATGACTTTAACAGTCATTGTTTAAAACTATAAAAGCATGGTCAACCGTTTGGTAGAAGGACAGCCAAAGGGGTAAAGCTTCCAAATACAACTCTAAATACATATCTGTCAGTCCATTTTGTTGAGTATAATTATAATTTAGTCTATATATTTAGCCAACAGAACTCAGCAGCAAACAAGGATATTCTGGTGGCAAAATGATCAAAATTATTGTATTTTTTGCAAGTTATAAATTTAGTTTACCTTTCATTTAGTTTAACTTCAATAATATCAAAACACAACAGAGTTACATAAATGTAAGTACAATTTAAAATATAAAATAACTAATTTAAACTACTAATGTCAACATAAATATGTAAGTGATACTAAACCCTTTGTAATAACAATAAAGCTTTAAAAATGCAACTTTCATCAACTAAAAACATATATTTTGGGATAGTCAGATAGTTTTCCTCAATTCCGCGATCGCTGAATCTAACGCAAAATCAACAAAAA